>NC_087211.1:88218783-88228783 GCF_015104395.2 Macrobrachium nipponense | reverse complement strand
GAAGTGAAATCTAATAAACGAGCCGGTATGGGTCATGCTCCAATGGCTTTTAAGCCTTTGTTGAACCTTATGGACTGTGGCCTCATTACTCACCCACCATGGGTTCACAGACACGCTTATGATCATCATCCTCTCTCAAGATGATTAATTATTCTGGGGACAGGTTAGGATGGAATTTTTGTTAAGCAGTTCGTGTGTGTGTGTGTGACTGTAAATATGTGTATATATGTATATGTATAGTCATCAGTAGGGTTACCGAAACTCAGAAGATCAATAAGAGTTTATTAAGATACGTTTCGTGCCATCCTGACACATCATCAGTCTGTAATATAAAAATAATTCACATTTTTATAAAATTAAAGTTTACTTGCTAATTTAAAAAGGAATACATGAAAAAGGAATGCACAAAAAAACCAGTTGTTAAGAACTAAAAAAACTAAAATTATTTACAAGGTGACATTAAAATTGACGAAATTTAAGATTAAACAGGAATATTAACACACACACACACACCACACACACACACACACACACACACACACACACATATATATGAAGAATGGTAAACGGTTCTTGACTATCATCATCATCCCATCATCATCATCATCATCATCATCATTAATTATTATTATTATTATGCAGTAGATGAAACCTATCCATATGGAACAAGCCCACCACAGGGGCCGCTGGCTTGAAATTCGAGCTTCCTAAGAATATGGTGTTCATTAGGAAGAAGTAATAGGAAGTAAAGTGAAATACAGAAAGAAGAGATAGATATATTGGAAAATATTAATATGCAAGAAGAATAGTATTAGGGTAATAATGCATCACATCTTCGCTGCAACTTCCGATGTTCCAGTTGTACCAATTTCTGTGCATTTTTTTAATAAAGGAACGTTTCGAACATGGTGTGACACTTCACGAGATCAGCGAAGAATCATAGTCTTCTAAACCTTCTAAACAATTATCCTGAAAAGGTAAAAAAACAAATTTTTAAAAAAAAGGTTTTGGGCAGCACAAAGTTAGCATTTCACCACCCCGCCTAAGAAGTTTGCAAAGCAAAAAATTCATAGCCAAAATTTTACATTGCAAAATTGCAACGACGTACTCGGGAAACCCGAGCGAAATTTTATCAAGCAAAGTTTGGGCATTTAACTGGACAAACAAGAGGTAAATATGACAATTTACAATATAAACGCTGCTTAAAAAGAAAAAAAAAAAAAAAAAAAAAAAAAAAAAAACTTTTGACAAAGGATGTACATGAAAATTCACTCAAAGGTTTTTCAACAAAAGCAGAAAACAATTTAGATTTAAATTATTTTTCACGCAGAAGAAAAGCACCTCACAATCTAAACTTCTTCATTTTCACAATCTAAACAAAAGAATGAAAAAAAAAAAAAAAAAAAAAAAAAAAAAAAAACAAGGAAAAAAAAAAAATATACTTGAAATGTCTAAACGGAGCTTTTGAAAAAGTAAAATCAAGGCAGTTTACAAATGGCAGCATTTGACAAGCACGAGAAATCGCATCTCTCAAACTGAGCAAAGCGTTTCGCACCCTCAACACCTTCCTTTCCTCACTTTGCTGTCCAACTCCTCTGACTATAACTTCTTAGTGCAATGTGGGGGTTTTTCCAGGTTCCACCTTTAGATCCTCGTACTCCACAGGAATAGGATTCATCCTCTGAATAATTAATAATAATAATTTGGGAGTAGACCCTCTCTCAAACTTGTCTTATTGAAAAGGATTGATGCTTCTCTATTTTCCTTACCAGAGACTTTTCTGTGTTACTCAAACTGGCTAGCAACGTGCCAAAGGGGATCGTCATATCCGGTAGGGTCATTTCCGATATTCTTTATTACTACTCCTATTATAATCTACTCTCTCTCTCTCTCTCTCTCTCTCTCTCTCTCTCTCTCTCTCTCTCTCTCTCTCTCTCTCTCTCGACGTTTCGCCCAGATCTACCAGGGGTATTATTACAGCCATGGTTGCTGTAGTAGACTCTATATAAAATTAATGGAGCTGAAGCAGCAATCCTTTTCAATAATAATAATAATAATATAATAATAATAATAATAATAATAATAATAATAATAATAATTGAGAAGTAGTAACCGGGGTGGTCCCCGAAAGCTCATGTTTTTGTACTATACATTTGTAATATATATATTTTCAACGTTTACACCTTTGTTGATTTCTTCGTTCGCCAATAATAATAATAATAATAATAATAATAATAATAATAATAATAATAATAATAATAATAATAATATAATAATAATAATAATAATAACCGTGATTGAAAAAATCGAGAAGAAAGTATCACTCATTGATGTCGTAATACCATGGGACACCAGAGTTGAAGAGAAAGAGAGGGAAAAAATAGATAAGTATCAAGACCTGAAAATAGAAATAAGAAGGATTTATGGGATATGCCCAGTGGAAATTGTACCTATAATCATAGGAACACTAGGCACGATCCCAAGATCCCTGAAAAGGAATCTGGAAAAATTGGAGGCTGAAATAGCTCCAGGACTCATGCAGAAGAGTGTGATCCTAGAAACAGCGCACGTAGTAAGAAAAGTGATGGACTCCTAAGGAGGCAGGATGCAACCGGAACCCCACACTATAAATAACCACCCAGTCGAATTTGAGGACTGTGATGAACTTAAATAATAATAATAATAATAATAATAATAATAATAATAATAATAATAATAATAATAATAATCCACCGTTTAAATTTAATAAAATATTTAATTTGAAAATATAAGCAAGCTATCATGACGTTACCCCGGTCTATCAGGCATCCACGCATCCCACGAAAGATAAGGTTACACAGAAGCAAGGCATACGTCAAAGGAGAGAGAGAGAGAGAGAGAGAGAGAGAGAGAGACCCGAGAGAAGAACTCTCCCATCGAACGCATGTAGCATGGATATTTCTTTCTCCTCATACGAAGGATAAACTCGTCGGAGCATTCGCAAAACCTTGTTGTTGCAACGTTGCCATGACGTCAGTGAGTTTCAGGAACCGGGTTCCGGATTTTATGCTTTCCAAAAAAGGGGGAGAAGTGAGAGGGAGGGGGAGGGGAAGGGGGTTATTTTGGTTGGATTGCATCTTTTGAGTGGTTGATGCTGTTATGGGTATAACCATTTCTCTTTTATTTCAATCATTTTACTCACATTTTTATCTGATTATTTATTAATTCATTTATTTATTTTTTCTTTTATGATAATTAATCTGTCATCCAACAGGAATATAATAACAACTTAAACAATGAAAGGTATCGTAAAAGAACAAGAAAACCAGCAGCAACAACATGATAACAAACTGTCACAACAAAATAATGCACCTACAATAACTAATAAAAAAATAATAATGCACTCGTACATGTATATGATATATAGTATAATATATATAATATATAGTATATATATATAATATATATATATATATATATATATATATAGAGAGAGAGAGAGAGAGAGAGGATGAGAGAGCGAGAGAGAGAGAGAGAGAGAGAGAGAGAGTTATGAGAGTTATATCATGGACAAAACAAGTTAGATTCACATACGTACACACACACACAAATATATATATATATATATATAGTATATAATATATATATATATATATATATATATATATATATATATATACGTACATATATGGCGCCACAACTCTTCAAATTTTGATGTCACTCGACACCTTCAGCTGTCAGCCGCTTTCGCTGAAACAAATCCCGTCACAAAGTCAAATATATTTCGTCAAAATCCTTACCATTTCCGCCGCATTACCAAGAGCTTGCCTTGACACACACACACACACACACACAACACAAACAAAAAAAAAAGCTCAAGGGTATTAATGTAAGGAAAATTGACCCATCGCCACTTTGAGAGGGATTAAATTGCCTGAGGGGAAGAGGAAGGGGGAAGGGGGGAAGGGGGAACTTGCAAAATATCATGGAGTCAAGGACAACATTCACTCTGCCAATTAGCCGCCACCAAATTGGTATTATTTGCGAGCTGGGATCATCGGTCATATTCTTTCCTCATTCTTTTTTCCCTTCATTCGGCGCCAGACTCAAACGTCGACGTGAATGACATATTAAGAATGAAGAGAAAAAATATGTTCTTGAAAAAATTTGAAAATGAGTATTTGAGGAGCTTTATCCAGCTGCAACAAAAGACGCTTTGTTTGGAAAAGTCTGATCTCTGCAAGATCCCAGCATCTGACGTTTTCTCTCGGTTGCTAACTCGTTCTTCCCAATCAGAGCTGAAGCATTTTTCCTGTTACGTATTTTCACTAGAATCGAACCCGGCACTCTCTCTCTCTCTCTCTTCTCTCTCTTCCTGTTTCGGATTTTCACTAGAAACTAACCCCGCTCTCTCTCTCTCTCTCTCTCTCTCTCTCTCTCCTGTTTCGCATTTTCACTAGGATCTAACCTCTCTCTCTCTCTCTCTCTCTCTCTCTCTCTCCTCTCTCTCTCTCTCTCTGCGTGTGTGTGTGTGTTTTTTCATTGTAAAGAATTACATGGGTATGCAGGGCAGTTGACTATTCACGTATATTAAAATATTAATGCGATTTAAAAAAAAGATATTTCATGTTTATTCGTGGTACTTTCCTGTTCTTTTTTATTTAACTGAAAGTACAGTTTCAACATGAGGCAAAGGGCATTTTAGGATTATGAAGGGCAATAACTCAAATGCCCGAGTTCGAATTTGTTTCTGGTAATTAGAAATTAATTTCTCGCTGTGATTCGGATCCCACAATAAGCTGTAGGCCCAGTTGCCAGATAACCAGTTAGTTCCTAGCCACGTATAAATATCTAATCCTTCGGGCCAGCCCTAGTGGTCTGGTGAAACTAAGATATACTTAACATTTCTTAATAGCTCAAAGGGAAGATCCACCGAGTAATGGACATTGATGCTGTTTTGCCATGAAAGAAACGGTGAAAAATGTAGATTATTGTGTGTGTGTGTATATATATATACATAGTTGAAGTAATGATTTGGTGGCAGGACATTCAACGGACTGTCTGGTTAGGACATTGTTAACCAAGTGTTACCAGACAGCCGTGCGTGAGTTATTTCAAGTTCCTGGATGATTCTGCTAATGTTATTTGTTCATCTGCATGCGCGCATGGGTACGAGAGAGAAAGAGAGAAGGGGAGGAGATAGAGAGAAAGGACGTCGAATCTGTTTGTGTGACCATTTTGAGTCCACGGGCGCTCTTGCGCGCTACTTGTATACAAATAAACAGTCTGATGTCGCCATGAATAAGATATGCCCCGATTCTGGGCGCGTGAATCAATACCTCCTCGTAAGGGGGTGATCCACACCTCTTGCTTCTGACGACGCTGGATTGTCACTTGTCAAGGGGCAGAAGTTATTACCTCATCCAGGCGAGGTTGGAGGAGGTTATGTTTGTATTTTTTTCCACTGTGAGTGATTTTTTTTTTTTTTTTTTAGAATTTTTAAACAAACGAAGGCGCAGAATTTGTCATATGTGTCATGTGACCTAGATAAACTGAACCACTTTCCAATTTGTCGCCATGGAATCCATCATTCCTTTATAAGGATAAGGAGGATGTGTTTGTATCTTTTCCCACCGAGTGATTTTTTTTTTCAGGATTTTTTTTTTTTTTTTTTTTTTTTTAGAAAAACAGAGGAGCAGAATTTTATTATATTTGTCACATGCGTCACGTGACCTACATAAACTAACTCATTTGATAATTTGTCGTAGAAATTAGGAGCTTCGGAGAATTCAAATATTTAGCCTGTCACATATTTGAGTCAGCCTCTTCATATTGAGAAATTATAGCGGTAATTTCCGAACGATATATTTCACGAACCTTGGTCATGAAAGGTCAGGGGTCAATGTCACGAGCTAAGTTACAATTTTCCACTGTTCTCTATTATTACATACGGGATTCTGTCTCAGATATTCGTTCGAACGCAAATTTAGTCACCACATTTACCTCAACTACTATGAACGGTCATTCATAGTTTAATTCGCAATATTCACAGGTTTTATCGAAGACAGGACCAGACAGTTTCCCGTCATTCGTTTCACCAATTAATGGAAAAATATCGGCCAAGATTATGACATTTTTTTTTAATCTCATAATTCTATATATTTTCTCCTTTCTTTGCTCTAAATCTCGCACCAGGTATAATGAGTCGTAGTGACTGACATTATTTTTTTCTTTTTCGCTCACCATCTTCATCATCATTATCATCATCATCTCCAACGCCGTACAGTGGAAAGGACCCCAGCAAAATTTCGCAACTCACGAATAAAGAGAAAGAGAGAGAGAGAGAGAGAGAGAGAGAGAGAGAGAGAGAGAGAGAGAGAGACAGACAGACAGACAGAGACAGAGAGAGAGAGAGAAGAGAGAGAGGTGAATTCTAAATCAGAAAAATATTGTTTTCTTTACTGAAATTCTTATTAAGTATAGACAACTAGATAACCGTCTTCTTCGTCATTGAATATATGTTATATCTCATCTATATTTCCATCATCATTATCGTCACGTTATGATATTGGTTCCTAGACTCTTATGAGGTAATAGCTATTAAAGGTAGGCTGGGCAAATAAATAAGAAAGATGGTATTTCCCTTCGGTCATCTAGACACTACATCAAATACATTAGGTTAACACATCCGTGCCCAAATAATCGCGCGCAACCACACATAAGATAAGACCACACCACCTCATAATCTCAGCAGATCTATAGAGAGATCTTGATTCTGATATATGGACAAACACAACAGGAGAAGAGAATTACCAGTCTTGATGACACTGAGAGGGATTATAGTGTCATTCGCCTAATGTGACGACTTGACGCCACGTGTCATGTATAAGCTCTTTCTCTCCTTATTATATATATATATATATATTATATATATATATATATATATACTATATATATATATACTATTAGATATATATATTATATATATATATATATATATATTATATACATATTTTGTATATATATGTATATATACATAGCATATATGTACTATATATAATATATATATATATATCTAATATATATATATATATATATATATATATATAATATATATTTGTGTATAAGCATATATATTAATATAGAAGTCAGCAGTACTTTTAGATATTTATTATCAGAGACGTTTCGCGTTAATTGAACACACCATCGCTCTGTAAAAAATTGAAAAATACAAAATAAATCATCAATGCAAATACAGGCTAAATTAAAAAAACAGATATTAAAGACTTAACAAAAAACAATGCAAAGAAGAAAACTCCAATTAATACTTTTCTTTGCTTTGGACTCATGTGAGTTGATGCATGCTTCTGCCTGAATCTATATATATATATACTAATATATAGATATAATTCTATATATATATATATATATATATATATATATATATATATGTATATATATATATTTATATATATATATATGTATATATATATATATATATATATAATATATATATATATATATATTTTATATATATATATATTATATATATATATATATATATATATATTTATATATATATATATATATATATATATATATATATATAAAAATATATTATATATAAATCCCTATATATATATATATATATATATATATATATATATATTGATATATATATATCTATATACATACGATTCAGCCTTGCATCCAGTAACACACTTACATTAACCTGTGCGTGTCAACACAGGCATAATGCTGAAGAGGATACCTCCCTTCAGGAAGTTCATAATTCCACGGGCGACCTCATCAAAGTTCTAATCCCCCGCCGAGAACGCCTTTGAAGAACGCCCGCAGAATTCGGGGAAACTCGAAGAAGACACCGTCACAGAGCTTCAGTGAAGAGCTTCTCCTTAGATAGATTGCCTGGTCTGGTGACCTCCCTAAACTGGGGCGAAATGCCTTTGAAACTGCTTGGAGGGGCTTTGCTTGCGGGGCGAGTTGTCCCGTCTCTTCATTCATGCACTTGGCAACAAGTCAGTGATTAGAGGGTGTCTCGGGTTTAGTATGAGAAGGTTATATTTATAAAGAGATTGAGGACACGATCTCTCATACATTTTATGAGGAAAAATAATTGAAACTATATTTTATTTTAAAAGAATTAACGATAAGTTTCGATGCTGTTGTTTAATTGGCTGAGAATACGATTTCTCATACATTTTATTTGGTAAATAAATTGACGATTGTAAGTTTCAATGTTTTTGTTTAGGCGACAGAATACGATCTCTCGTGCATTTTATTTAGAAATAGATTAACAAAAGTGAGTTTCTATGCTTTTGTTTAGGTGGCTGAATATACGATTTCTTATGAATTTATTTAGAAATAAATTAAAAAATAATTTTCAGTCCATCTCAGTGCTTTCGTTATATTTGGATTATGACTTAGAACACGGGCAGTTCTTCAGATTAATCCGCCTCTATTTTTTTATACTCTGTTTATATTTTTATGAATATTTTCCTACTTATAGTGTATGTGTGTATGCTTTAATATATGTAAGCGAATACCACAGTGAATACCTTCTGCCTGTAATTTTCCTGTGGTATTCGCTTGTATAATGAAGTCACGTGCATCTGCTGTGATCTTTTGAGGTATGTATATGTATGTACATCTCCAAGGAATGAAAAGGAAAGACAATTCATAAGAAATCAAAGTCCTTCTGTTTTGTCTCATAGGGATCTGTCTACTTTACCAAGAACTAACACTGGTAATAATGATAATGACCAGAAGCATTTCGAACCAATATCAATTATGACCACCTGCCCTGCTTACTGTTAAATTACCCCCTAACTAGGATTTGTGACCATTAGGTACCATTCTAGATAAATAACCTTTAGTGATGTCTAAATTCTCTGCAGATAGAACTTACTGATTACCTTTCCCTACAGCTTGGGCTGAATGTCATTAACCTGACATGTAGCTGGGACTTCCTGATGATAATTTTCTGTATAAGAACGATTGAATATTATTAACTTTCTCCAAACAAAAATTTAGTTTACTTCTGAGGATGGAAAAAGGAACCCACAAAATTACTGTGTATAACTTGTTTAGTTTAAATATTTACAAATTATTTTTCTCACAACTAAACAAGTTATACACAGTAATTTTTGGGGTTTATTTTTCCATTAACTTTTTCAATAAAAATGCATCAAATGTTTAAGATTTCCCTACGAAAAAGACTATTTATGGCCACCAAACGTTTGCATGGCTTTTAAGTCCACAAATAATTATCTTTCTTCTCCAGCAACAACGTCTCTCTCTTGAAGTGCGAGCATCTCATATAGGCTGATCAAGCGAAACTTCAGCGTGCTGGTCTTATATGCTAACAGCATCATTTTCTATTCTTGTCAAGCACAGCTGACGTTGGCAATATCCCTTGATCTGTTCAACCGATTGCTTTTTGACATTCGACTAAGTCTCCGGTGCTTGATCCACTCCTGAATATTTCCGTCGGATACATTATTTGCGCCAAGCCTCTTGCGCCCAGCACTTCCATTATGGTGTTCCTTTTTATTGGATAGTTTGCTGACAATGATTTGAATGTTTATCTGGGAATGACATTTCCATAGTGCAGTCAAAGACGTGGAAAGGATCATATGCTTACTACACATCTCCTGGCATATACGAATAGAGTAAGCTAAAATTCACATCTAACACACACATGCACACGCACACACCAACACCAACACAAACCACACACACACACATTATATATATATATTACATATTATATATATATATCTAATATTAGATATTTATTATAAATATGATATATATATATATTATATAATATTATATATATAAATATATATATATATATCTATTCATTATTAGAAAAAAATTTTAAAAAATTTTTTTTAATATATATATATATATATATATATATATATATATATATATATATATAAATATAAATATATATGTATGCATATATATATATATATATATATATATATATATATAT
>NC_087211.1:88198783-88213783 GCF_015104395.2 Macrobrachium nipponense | reverse complement strand
CCCAAGACTAAGCCCGACGGGGAAAAGAAATTTGATCTGATAAGAGCGCCTGCAATGGGGAGGGATTTTTAGTATCAAGTGAACTCCATCTCCGGAGGACGCTGGAGAAAAGGCGAAGGAAAGGAGTTGCTTTCTCTTTTCACGTCACTAACAGACTGTTTTCACTGGTGTTATTATCCTTATTATTATATCAGTACGAGGCTGCTAACACTGGAACCCGGAGCTGCGGTTTCCCCTACTTACCCTGCCCCTACCCAGGGCGGACAGACAGGTTTAACGGTGGAGGTTGGATGTGTCCCGACCCTCCCGTTCCCCTACCTACCCTGCCCTTACCCAGGGCGGACAGACCAGTTTGCCGGAGGTTGGATGTCTCCCGACCCTCCTGTTCCTCTACCCATCCTGCCCTTACCCAGGGCGGACAGACAGGTTTGAAGGAGGAGTTTGGATGTCTCCCGACCGGCCCGCTCCCCTACCTACCCTGCCCACTACCCGGGACGGACAAACTAGTTTGCAGGCGGAAAAAAGAATTGAAAGACGATAGTAGAGAAGACTATGCAAACTGAATACCGAAGAAACAGCCATCATTTTCAACGCTGCTCTCCTCAGAGAAAGTCCTCTTTATTATTATTATTATTATTATTATTATTGTAGGTGTTGTCAAGATCTACTCAATATATAGCGGCAGGTCAGCAGGGGGTCACCGCGAGCTGCGTTTCATTGGCTGGTGGCGCAATGCGCTCCAGCTATTGGTTGAAAGAAGTTTTTCTTCAAGACGCTTTCGTCGTTGAAGGTTGCGCTGTTGCAGCCTAGCTGATCGTCGAGGCTGGGGCAAGACTTCCCCGGGCGCTGTGTCACGACGGCTCGCGTTGTCATTGGCTGATGGGCTGCTTGTCTCATCTGGTATTCTTTGATCGGGAGTGTCGTTCGGTCTGGTATTATTTGTGCTATTATTTATGCACATAGGTCTCCTTAGGTTGGTGGGGAGGAAGAGGACTTCCTGCGTCGTATTCAATGAGGGCTTCTCTTGTTGTATGAGGAGTGCCTCGAGCAGTCGCAAACGCCGTTGGTCAGGAGCCCTCCCTATTATCTTAATATTCTTGATAATACCGTCGCGGGAGATGGCTTCCTGGTGTGCTTCATGGTATGGTTTTTAATTGCCCCTTCTTGTGCGTGGCAAGAAATCCTCTTGGACAGTTTCATAGAAGTCATACCAACGTAAGAGCCGGGACATCCACGGACGGGGCATGAGAATTGGTAGACTACATTCGACTGTTTCAAGAGGTCTCTTGCTGGGGGGGTGGGGGGCGGGTTGTTCTTCATGATAAGGTCGCGGGTACGTCGATTCTGGTAATAAATCACGAGTTCGAGTTCTTTGTCGACTTCGGTGGGGGTCACAATTTTCTCTGTGATTTTTCTCAATGCATCTTCGTCCTCACGGTGACGTGCGTGCATTCATGAAGAACAACCCGACCCCCCCAGCAAGAGACCTCTTGAAACAGTCGAATGTAGTCTACCAATTTCTCATGCCCCGTCCGTGGTGTCCCGGCTCTTACGTTGGTATGACTTCTATGAAACTGTCCAAGAGGATTTCTTGCCACGCACAGAAGGGGCAATTAAAAACAAAAACCATACCATGACAGCACACCAGGAAGCCATCTCCCGCGACGGTATTATCAAGAATATTAAGATAATAGGGAGGGCTCCTGACCAACGGCGTTTGCGACTGCACGAGGCACTCCTCATACAACAAGAGAAAGCCCTCATTGAATACGACGCAGGAAGTCCTCTTCCTCCCACCACCTAAGGAGACCTATGTGCATAAATAATAGCACAAATAATACCAGACCGAACGACACTCCTGATCAAAGAATACCAGATGAGACAAGCAGCCCATCAGCCAATGACAACGCGAGCCGTCGTGACACAGCGCCCGAGGGAAGTCTTGCCCCAGCCTCGACGATCAGCTAGGCTGCAACAGCGCAACCTTCAACGACGAGAAGCGTCTTGAAGAAAACTTCTTTCAACCAATAGCTGGAGCGCATTGCGCCACCAGCCAATGAAAACGCAGCTCGCGGTTGACCCCCTGCTGACCTGCCGCTATTATTATTATTATTATTATTATTATTATTATTACACAAAAACTGAAAAATGCGCTTTCGCTTTAAAATGATGTTGCAATGATCCGCAATAATATTCATATAACATGAATAATCGTATGTTATATATTTTATAACATATTTCTAAATAAAAGAAATCTGTTATTAAAAAAATGACAGTCACGTTCCTTAAATGTAAATACACTGAAAATGCATAGAATGTGTATAAACAGTCCTATTAAACTTAACAAGCAAAATCCATAATTGATCAAAGAAATAAATAATCATATTTTGTCTCGTCTATTTCAGGATAGAATGAGGTCTTTTTCTTAAGTACAAATCCTGGCTTAATGTTAAAAACACACTGGAATCCTTCCAGCATTGCGATGATGCGGACGGTAATCCTCGTAAAAACTGAGGATTTATAGAGATTTACAACCAAGAAAAATGCCCTGTTTAATCCTCATTATCATCATTGTCCTCAGCTTAACCAGTATGATAATTAGTAAGGATCTAATACTTAGTATTACGATTAAAGCTATCTACAAAACAGTGGAATTCGTTTTTACTGCTTTGATTGTTTGTTTGTATGGTTTTTTTAACGTTGCATGGAACCAGTGGTTATTCAGCAACGGGACCAACGGCTTGACGTGACTTCCGAACCACGTCGAGAGTGAACTTCTGTCACCAGAAATACACATCTCTCACACCTCAATGGAATGCCCGAGAATCGAACTCGCGGCCAACGATGTGGCACGCCAACACCATACCGACCACGCCACTGAGGCGCTTTGCTATGATTGTGATGATTGCGTCATTATCACATCGCCATGACTATCCTCGTATTCCTCTTACGGACCATGCTGATTGGCATTCATCATTTGATTATTTTGATCCATTGACTGCCCTTTTTATTACTGCTTGCTGTTTCATACGTCTTTTCCAGAGTTTGAAATTCAGAGAAATTATTTGTCGAAGGAACGAGGTTGCGCGTTTTGGCAAAAACTGAAAGATCTCTCGAAGTCGGGCATCGCTACATCTGCTACGATTTTTTTTTTTTTTACTTTTTTTCTGAGAGATTTGCTTTCGAGAGAGCTTTGTATCGCAGAGCGTTTCTCGCTGCATAAATGGCAACGTCAATTTTTCATCAGATATGCTTTCCTTGAGGGCACATCAATGTTATTCTTACTTGTTTACGTTTTGATGAATAGTTTCTATATTTCATGACGTACGTATATGATTTCTCAAAAGTATTGTGTACTTTGTTTGTTTAGGAAACGAAAACAGTTGCGTTTAGAATGGATGGATAGTTAACAAAGAAACGTTTGTATATAAAGAAATGTAGAATAACACTAATAAATTGTATAATTCATGAAAAATAAATGAAAAATAAAAGTGTTCACGTTTTTAACGTAAACACTGTGGACAAACATTGTCCAGGTGTTCGAAAGTCTTTTTTTTTTTCAACTCTTAAGTATATCTTAGTTTTACCAGACCACTGAGCTGATTAACAGCTATTTACTTTCCAATAATATAATTTACTTATATAATTCTGGATTTTTAATATATAGCAATTTAATCTCAGCACAGTTTTTTTTTTTTTTTTTTTTTTTTTCTTTGAAGCAAAGAAACGTGTTTTCTTTTCAGGTATGACTATCAGTCATCCCTCATTGTCACCCAGATATGTAAGTCCTTGCTGTATTTCTTTGAATATTGAATGTACTGCCTAGAACATTAAAAATCTCGAACATTCAATCATCCTTCATGTTAGCCAAATGTATAAATCCTTAAGGGCTCGCCTATCGATCTGGTAGCCCGCGTTCGCTCCCAGCTGCACCCAGCGCGTAATCAGAGGAACGTATTTCTGGTAATTAGAAATTCATTTCTCGAAGTAATGTGGTTCGGATCCCACAATAAGCTGTCGGTCACGTTGCTAAGTAACTAATTGGTTCCTAGCCACGTAAATAAAAATCTAATCATTTGGGCCAGCCCGAGGGGAGCTGTTAATCAGCTCAATGGCCTGGTTCAAACTGGAATCATAAACTTTTAACTCTTTTCAGACTTGAATTTTATTTTACCTTCAAAAAAAAAAAAAAAAAAAAAAAAAAAAAAAAAAAAAAAAAAAAAAAAAAAAAAAAAAAAAACTGTAAACCCGACAGAAAGAAGACAAATAAAGCATGACACTGTTTCCGAGGCTTTTACAATAATTCAGCTCTATCACCTCCACCCCAAAACTTTTCAAATACTGCCATAACTTTCGCATATCCCAAACTTTTTCTTCGGCTCCGGCAGAGTTGGATTAAACTTCCTCGTGACTTCTTCAAGCCTGGCTCCTCCTCCTCCTCTCCTCCTCCCCTCCTCCTCCTCCTCCTCCTCCTCCCCTCTTCTTTATGCTTTGTGCACGGCAAGGAAGCCAATTTGTCTATAGCTTCTTGAACCTCTCGCTCCTCTTATTTAGATCTGAGATTGTATTTGTTTATAATGATGTCGTGAAGTAGTGAGTTCACCTCGAGACGTCTTATATCGATGATTTCCTTTCGCGAAAAAGGTTACGAACGATTAAGGATATTTTAATTCAAAATTCATATTAACCTATAATGGTTTATAACGATGCATTTTTCCCGTTTCTGATGTGAAGATTGTCATCATCATTTCCTGGTGGAGATTTGCCTTTATAGCAAGTAGTGAAATTATTATTATTATTATTATTATTATTATTATTATTATTACTACTACTGCTACTACTACTACTACTACTACTACTATAGTCCAGTAATGAACGTGTAGCAAATAAAAATTTCCTGATGGAGATTTGCCTTTATAGGAAGTAGTGAAATTTTATTATTATTATTATTATTATTATTATATTAAATACTACTACTACTTATACTATACTACTATACAGTCCAGTAAATAACGTGTAGCAAATAAAAATTTCCTGTGGAGGTTTTTTGGCCTTTATAGGAAGTAATGAAATTATTTTTGTTTTAACAACTCTACTAATTACTCCTACTACTACTACTACTACTACTACTACATTCATTAATTGAAAATGAAGCAACAAAAAATGAAATGCAAAATCATTTATAATAAAAAATTATGGGAATAGTTGTTAATAACACCATCATCAACAATCAGGCTTTCTCCGCGCGGTTGCATCTAATGCTTCATAATTATTCTTATTTAGTTTGGTCCTAGGCAGTACGTGCTCCCGATTGGTCATTGTGTTTATTAACAGTATATCAGCTTTTGCGATTTAGATTATATTTTTAATCCGTCGTATTAAAAGTATCGTTGAGACAGATGAGATGTCCGTGTTAGTCATCGTATATAAAGTTCACTGGTTGCTTGGTTAAGAAAGATGAAACCTTTCTACAGGTGTAGAAAGTGTCATTTTTTTCTTAATGGCACAAGGACAAACCAAACAATGAAATGAAATAGAAGGATTACGTCATCTCCTTCTCTATGTTGGTTTGCTTCATTCTTCTATATCCATTTTCATTAAATTACGTAAGTGGCGTTCCGAAGGGCTGGGTCTTCAACCTCCAAAGAAAGCTGAAGAAAAAATTATTTTCGTCGTCTTCTTCTTCTTCTTTATCTTCTTAAATAATGAACCAAAACTCAAGTGTAACATAAGGGCTGCGTCATCTCTTGTTTGTTTGTTTGTATGGTTTTTTAACGTTGCATGGAACCAGTGGTTATTCAGCAACGGGACCAACGGCTTGGCGTGACTTCCGAACCACGTCGAGAGTGAACTTCCATCACCAGAAATACACATCTCTCACGCCTCAACGGAATGATCGAGAATCGAACTCTCGGGCACCGAGGTGGTACGCTAACACCATACCGAACACGCCACCGAGGTGTACGCTAACACCATACCAAACACGCCACCGAGGCGGCCTTCGTCATCTCTTTTGGTTCGTTGTCTTATTTCACTCTTGCTATTCCAATTTTCATCGAATTGCGTAACTGGAGTTCCCAAGGGTGACTGTGACCCCCCGCCCCCCCCCCCCCCCCCCCCAGAGAAAGTGGAGGAATCGCTAAGTCGTGACGAAGCCATCAGTCAAGGGGATAAATGAATATCTAAGACCGACCTCCTATTGAAATGTCATCAAAGTGACTCTTTGTACTACCAATTAGAGGAACCAGTCAGCTGAACTCATTTTCACAGGTATAAATTAAAGAGACTAAGGAAGATCAAAGAAAGAGTCTCCCAGTTTTCTTGTCTCCTTTTGAGATTAAGTCTGTAATTCGATTAAACATCGCAGATTGGCAATTACTTAAGCTTGAGCAACTAGAATGATTACATAATTATGTCCCGATTCTTTTATCTCGTCTACGCCATCGAAGACCGTTTTTGACTTAAGATGGAAATGCGTCTCGCTGACGTTTATTTTCAGGGTCATTTAACCTACCGAACCACTTTGTAAGTGAAAGAAAGTAGCCCTCACCACCTTAAGTTTATTAAAAAAGATTATATCTACATTAACACAGGTCAGTCACAAAAAGTAGCATTCACTACCTTGACTCAACCTAATACAGTTACCACCCACAGAAAGTCATTTACCAGAAGTAACTTTCGTGACTGGCAGGTGATTAGAAAGTTACTTTCCCAGCCTTCAGTCAGTCAGAGAAGGCGGTATTCACCTGACTAGTTTACTTCTAAAGAGGAGCTTTCGCAACCTTTTTCCAAATAAAGTAGAAGTTCATTACTAAGAGATTTCCCCTCATAACTTGAAATCCGTCAGAAAAGTGTTTCACGAAGTCCATTTAACCCAAATAAAAATTTTAAAAGCCTTTACCTCACTCGACAAGTTCATTTAATCTAAATCAAAATTTCAAAACCATATAAGGTGAGTCACAGAACAGGAAAACTTTCACTACTTTAATTTAGTCAGAGAAAGTGACTGTCTTAAAAAAAAAAAAAAAAGTTAAAGCTTTGATAGTTTCATGAAAGTGGCTCGCGGTCTCCTTACATAAAAACCATATTTCTGGGCCTAACCTGTGTCGCCCAGTGAAACATTCCTATAGCATTCATTTCTAAGGTATAATTATTGCTAAATATACAAGAGAAAAGCTACATTGGATTATACCAGAATAAATCCGGTTCGCTCACCCCTTTAATAGGGTGTTGGTATAAAATCTGGGGCGAGTGAAACACTACCACAGGTCTTCTGCCATTTATTCTCTTCCTTGTCAATTTCCCCATTCCAAAAAGGAGCCGTACCAACACCTTCCCCCTAGCCGCTACTGCTATTACTAGTGCCTCAATCTTCATTCCTTCATAGCATTCGTGTGTTCCACACACGTTTTCATTTTGGAAATTTTCTTTTGTGATTTTCGTGATTTGTCACTATGTCTGATCGTCAGGATTCCTCTGGATCAAAGTTAAGTACTGCATGAGTCTATAAATTAGCTTTTTATAGAGTTTTGACCGATTTTTATTTAGTTAGGCTTGTTTACATCCTGGGAACCTGCCTGCGCCGTTCCCGAGTCAGCCTTCTACGTTATTTTCGGTATTTGTATCGACGACTTTTTTGTAGTCCTACATTTTAATTGCAGTACTTATATCAATTTTGTTTTAGATCCTGACGTGTTATTATAAAAATTTGTTCTGGTCGTGTGAGAAGTATTAACGATCTACCCTTTCGTGTATTTTCACTATAAAGGTTTTCTGGACACGAAACCAAGGGTTTTTTGTTGCGTTATTGAATTAACTTATAAGATCTATATTTCCCCTAGCCTACCTTCCCAATCGAGATTAAAAATTATGTTTTCAGAATGGTAGGCTAGCTGGTCAGAGCCCTCTGGCCGACCTGACCAGATCAATGTGATTTGTCGAAGGATAAGCTAGCCGCTCCTTTTATTTTATTAGATAATTCAATTCTCACACGCTAGATTCTAGTTTGTTATTTTTATCGTTTACATGTTATGATTGGTGTTATAGAGCAGTAGGCCGGTGGCCATCTGTCCTGTGACCAGGTTGAGCCACTCCTGACCAGGAGGTGATACACCTGGTAGGTGTTATACAATCTGATTACGAGTGTTCCACTCCTCGAGGTGACTCCCTCTCCATCCCTCCCGTTGGGGTGCTACTCGCTATGCTACTCCAAGTAATCATTCGAGCCCCACCCTCTCCCAAGGGGGTGGGGGGGGGGTTCCAGTCGAGGGAGAATTCTCCTCTTATCAGGTAGTTATGGGGACGTTACCTATCCAGTCGAGCCCTGGACAACTTCCCGGCTCGACAAGAAGGTAGTTCCCGGTACTTCCAGATACCATACCTCATATCCCTTGCCCTTTCCATGTTTAGTCCTCCCGTCCCGGAGGGTCCGGGACGCAACTAGAACCGTTCGTTATTTATAACAAAGCTTCTATGTATAGTATCAGGCTTAGTCCTGATTCAGCCCGGGATGTTTCCGGTCATAAATTTACATGGAAAGGGGATAGGATGATAAGTTTCAGTATCACAGAGCTCCGTTACATAACATATTTGGAATAATTTCCAAAAAAAAACCAAAAAAAAAGAAAAAAAAAAAAAAAAAAAAAAAATTTACGATAAACTTAAGGTTTTGATAAGACGTTACGGTTACCTCCGCCGGATTAATAAATCCGGCGGAGGTAACCGTCCTGAAAAATATTATAGATATAGATTTTTATTTTAGACTTAAGGTCTTTTTCCTCTCCATAGCTTTCCGCTCCCCCGTGTTTCGCTACTTTATGTCCCGTTCCGGTGGCAGTTTACACAAATCAAGGCAAGTCCTAGTATAAACTAGGGGAACCTTTCCGGAGCCGACGGATACGGCTCAACTTAAAATTTTTCCTGTTCCGTCGGTATTAATCCTATTTTGTTAAAAGAAGCGTAAAAAAGGGAACCGGAAAGCGAAAGGAAATGGAGAAAAACATTTTTATTCTTAAGAAATTTTTTGCATGCCACCGGAATCAGCACTTGACTTGCTTATATACTAGGCATGTTCTGCTAGAATCATACCCGGTGGAATGTTAATTAACAACATTCTGGCATGAATTAAATTTAGTTAATACATGTACCGCCGGATACAGCTCCGGTGGATATATTCAGTGATATTCATGTATCAATTTTTAACTACAGATGGTCCGCTGTCAGGAGACAGCCTGTACTGCAATGCTGCATCAACCATGTGGACACGAGGTGTGTCGTTCGCACGCAGGTTGCGCAATCCAGCTTGACGACCTAGTAGTTTGGCACCCAGACGGTTGCGAAATCTGCTACAACCTGATGCAGGATTTCACCTCTGATACGGTAGGTCCGAATGCAAGCTGGGAGAGTGAAATAATTGTTTGAATAAGAGGATTGACTCATATTTTCAAATAGCCATATATTAAACTAAATTATTGTCCCGCTTAACGAGTAATTCTCTTCCAGAACTCGCAGGCGGAAAGGGATGCAGCTCTCGCGACCCTCAAGATTTGGGTAGGCGGATTTGGCAGGAATGCCAAAGGCAAAAAGACCCTACATGCTGTCTGAGGAGTTGTGTTCTCATATACCCGAATGCTAAGATGTCGGTCAGCCGGTTTGCAACGGATCTGGCAGCTCCAATCATCGCCAGGATTCGTGATGAGACCCAAGCCATACTGGCAGAAGATTTAGAAGGCTTGGGAGGAGATATGGTTGAGGAGGTTGCTGCGATCAATTTAGACCTCGAACCGATGATGACCGACACCCAGGAGGAAGGTAGGGGAGTAAGTGAGGCAGTAGATCCACGGGCTAAAGTACTATCCTTTAGTTCGTCTCATTCTTCTTCTTCTTCTTTTCAGGGAGTTAATAAGAAAACTGTGACTTCAGGAAACGAGTCAATGTCGGTAACTCCAAAGGTAAAATCTAGGTCGATCACCCATAGATCAATTACCAAACCCCTTCCTAAGCCTTCCAAACCGAAGTTCCTTAGGGAGACTCGTGCCAGTCCGTCATCAGCCTCCAAACTGACGGCGGACTTAGGTAATGTCTCGACACCTAGGCAGAGTACAAGAACCAGGTTGCAGCGGAAGACAAACCCATGCCTCAAATCAGGGAGACAGATTTACCATCCGTGCTCCTCCCGGGAGGTACAGAAAACTGGCTGGATGCTCCGGCAACCTTCTCAGTGGGAAAGTTAAGCCAGGACTGTGCGACAGATCTCTTTAGCGAACGTTTGCCCAGGCTCCCAGAAGCACTCATTAGGACTGAATATGAGGCCAGAAGTCCGTCTGTGCAGGAACTATAAACTCGGTCACTATGGCAGAGATGACAACCATGGTATACGCTGAAGAATCCCTGTTTAAGATCTTAACAAAGTCATTATTACACACATTGCAGTGCGATGTATATGACTTCGCAGTAGCGAGAAGGAACTTCCGAAAGCACGTTCTAGCTGATGCTTCGATCTGCCATGAGCCTAATAGATTGATCAAGGCTTCAATCTGGGGATCTACCCTTTTTCCGGAGGGCTTGGTTAATGAGGTACTCAGCGAAGCAGCCAGAGTTAATCAGAGTTTGAGAGTCCGCTGGGGACTTTTTCCCAAAAGAAAGTTTGATTCATCATCAAACCCTCTAAGGGGAAAGAAAAAGGCAAGAAGGTTCCAACCTTTCCAACACAGCCAACAGCAACCTATGGTTCAGGCGGTTCCAGTAAACCAGGTAAACCAGCCATCCACTTCAAAAATTCAACCTCAACAGCAACAGCCTTCAAAGCTCGAGTAGACTTCACATCTTCCCCAGCCTTTAATGCTTCCTTTGAAAATCAGGGGGTGTTTCATGGCTATAACAGGTTTGCTAGAGGAAGCCGAGCCAGGGGAGCTTTTTGCAGAGCCAGCGGAAGAGCATCCGGCAGAGGAAGAGGCTTCAGAGGAAACAGGGGTAGTCGACCCTCAGCACAGTGAGATACCTCAGGTAGGAGGGAGGTTGTACCTGTACAAGAACCGCTGGAAATTCAGCAATTGGGCACACAGCATAATTGCAAAAGGACTCGGATGGAGTTGGAAGAAAGGGCCTCCTCCATCAATACAATTTTATCAACACCCGACAACAGATCTGTTGGAATATGCTCAAGACCTTCTTCAAAAGAAGGCAATAACAAAAACCAAATATTTAAAATTTCAAGGACGCTTGTTCAGCGTTCCAAAGAAAGACTCAAACAAGCGAAGAATAATATTAGACTTGTCCCATCTGAACTCATTCATTCAATGCGACAAGTTCCATATGCTAACCGTTTCACAGGTACGGACCTTACTTCCCGGGGGGCCGTCACCACCTCTATAGATCTTACAGATGCCTACTATCATGTTCCAGTAGCAAGGCACTTTCGTCCCTTCCTAGGCTTCAGGCTAGGCAACCAGGCTTACACATTCAAAGTAATGCCGTTCGGGCTCAACATAGCACCCAGAATATTTACAAAATTAGCAGAAACGGTAGTGCAGGAACTAAGAAAGCAGGGGATAATGCTAGCAGCATATCTAGACGACTGGCTTATCTGGGCCAAGAACGACAAGGATTGCCACAAAGCAACTCAAAAAGTAGTGGAGTTACTGGAATACCTAGGGTTCCAGATAAACTACAAGAAATCCCGTCTAATTCCTGCTTCATGGTTCCAGTGGTTGGGGATACAATGGGATCTCAACTCCCACAAACTATCAATCCCATCGGTGAAACGGAAACAAATAGCAAGCACTACGAAACGCTTCCTCAAAAACAAACAAACATCCAGGAGGAATCTAGAAAGAAAGAGTTCTAGGCTCGCTCCAGTTCGCTTCAGTAACAGACGTTCTACTAAAAGCCAAACTCAAGGACATAAATCGAGTTTGGCGAACCAGAGCGAATGTGAAATTACAGGACACAACTTCCAGTATTCCAGCAATATTACGGAAAAGACTCCGTCCATGGACAGAAGTCAGAAGCTTAGGAAAATCAATTCCTTTACAATTCCCGCCACCAAGCTTAGTAATCCATACAGATGCATCACTAAGCGGGTGGGGAAGTTACTCCCAATACAAAAAGGTTCAAGGAACCTGGTCAGTTACACTCCGCCAGTTGCATATCAATATTTTGGAAGCCATGGCAGTATTTCTAACCCTGAGAAAACTCTCTCCGGCAAAGAAAATCCACATCAGGTTAGTTTTGGACAGTGCAGTAATAGTCCACTGCATAAACAGAGGGGGCTCCAAATCAAGCCACATAAACCATGTAATGATAGCAATCTTTTCATTAGCAGCAAAGAACCAATGGCACCTGTCAGCAACTCACCTAGCGGGAGTAAGGAATGTAGTGGCAGATGCACTGTCAAGGACAACTCCGCTAGAATCGGAATGGTCTTTGGACAACAAATCATTCAAATGGATCAGTCATCAATGCCCGGGTCTCCAAGTAGACTTGTTTGCCACAGAATCCAACCACAAGTTAATACACTATGTGCTGTCCCAATCTGGATCCTCTAGCCCAGGCAACGGACGCCATGTCCATAGACTGGAACAAATGGGAAAACATTTACCTATTTCCTCCAATAAAACTTACTCATGAAGGTACTGGACAAGCTCAGATCCTTCAAGGGACTAGTTGCTCTAGTAGCTCCCAACTGGCCCAAGAGCAAATGGTATCCGTTACTCAAAGAACTTGGACTCCGTCCCAAACAGATCCCCAATCCAAAGCTAACACAACTAGTACAAACGAGGATTGTGTACGCTTCCTCGTGGATTCAGAATGCCCTAACTTTATGGACTTCATGAAGTTTGCGGCTCAAAAAGATGCCAACATGGACCCGGTTAACACCCGGTTCCTAGAATCAGATAAAAGGGAATTCACCCTTAGACAATATGATTCTGCGGTAAAGAAACTAGCCTCCTTTTTAAAGGAAACAAAGATAAAAGCTATGAATACAAATCATGCTGTTACTTTCTTCAGGACTTTATTTGAGAAAGGTCTAGCAGCTAGTACTATTACCACAACCAAATATGCGTTAAAAAGAATTTTCCAGTTTGGGTTTAATATTAATTTGACAGAATCATACTTTTCATCAATTCCAAGAGCTTGTGCTAGATTAAGACCAGCAGACAGACCCCATTCAGTCTCCTGGTTTCTGAATGATGTTCTTTAATTAGCATCAGATACCAATAATGAGTCGTGTACTTATACAACCCTTCAAAGAAAAACATTGTTTCTTGTCAGCCTGGCTTCAGGAGCCAGAATATCTGAATTATCGGCTCTATCTAGAGAGCCAAATCATATTGACTTCCTCCCATCTGGAGAGAGAGGTTCTATTACTACCAGATAGAAGGTTCTTGGCCAAAAATGAAGATCCTCAGAGTAGATGGTCTTCGTGGAAGATTGTTTTCCGCTACCACAAGACCCCATCCCTTTGTCTGGTCAAGACATTGAGATCTTTCCTAGACAGAACTTCCAATAAAACCTCAGGTCCTTTATTTACCAGAGAAAATGGTGGAACAATCTCACTAAAGGCAATTAGACAGCAAATCCTTTACTTTATTAAACAGGCCAACCCGGAATCAGTACCCCACGTACATGATGTCCGAGCAGTAGCTACTTCAATTAACTATTTCCACCATATGAATTTTGATGATTTGAGGAAGTACACAGGTTGGAAGTCACCAAAAGTATTTAAACGTCACTACTTGAAATCCTTAGAGGCCCTTACAAATTTTCAGCAGTGGCAGCAGGGGAATGTAGTTACCCCTGATACAACCTAGTCATATTTAATATCCAGTATCAATATACCTACCCATTTTTCTTATGCTTTCTCTCCTACCTGCCTCGCTTATAACCCTAGTCTTCACCTCGGTTTCCTAGTTTGATCTGTTATATTGCACCACTTTGTATGTTTATTTTTGTCTCATAAGACAAAACAAGTTATATTGTTTAATATCTTTTTACTGAATAGTAATCACTCTGTCCTTATGTTATTTAATCTTAGTATTTGTATATACTTCAGAAATGAGGACCTAGATTTAAGTTATCTGTAGATTATCCTTACACCTTATATTATATATAACTATTAAAAAGGTTGAATCACTTTTATTAGTCTAATTTCACCCTTCCAGTAACACTGTAATCACCCTTACCAAGCTTGTGCTTTCTATTCTCTGTTATTGTTTCACGGGACGACACAGGTTAGGCCCAGAAAAGGGATTTTGACAAAGGAAAAATCTATTTCTGGGCAGCGACCTGTGTCGCCCAGTGAACCCAACCCTAAAATCCTCACACGGGGAACCCAAGCTTGGGTGCTATATTCAGGAATAAAGATTGAGGCGCTAGTAGTAGCAGTAACGGCTAGGGGGAAGGTGTTGGTACGGCTCCTCTTTGGAATGGGGAAATTGACAAGGAAGAGAATAAATGGCAGAAGACCTGTGGTAGTGTTTCACTCGCCCCAGATTTTATACCGACACCCTATTAAAGGGGTGAGCGAACCGGATTTATTCTGGTATAATCCAATGTAGCTTTTCTCTTGTATATTTAGCAATAATTATACCTTAGAAATGAATGCTATAGGAATGTTTCACTGGGCGACACAGGTCACTGCCCAGAAATAGATTTTTCCTTTGTCAAAATCCCTTTTCGGAAATGTTCGTATATAACATTATTGACCTTATACGAAGATAGGAACCAATTTCGCCACCTGAGGCTATTTCAGAATCATGCCTGCGGACATATGTCTCTAAAAGCATAAGAGTATAAATGTGAAGAAAAGTTTTTATACGACCTTTTTGCTTAAAATTGAAAATACCAATTTATTTCAGTACCATTTCACAAGGACTTGGAAAATGATATAAAGTCGCCTTAAGTAACAACAAATAATAGTAATCTAAATAGGGATATAAAACTGATGTACTCGTACAACTTTCGATAAGAATGCTCTATGTCAGTAAGGAAAATATGTCT
>NC_087211.1:88182585-88198283 GCF_015104395.2 Macrobrachium nipponense | reverse complement strand
GACTGATATCTGTTTTACTCGAGATGTAGTGTTACAAGCAATTTACCGGTGTAATATATGTAATGGAATTCTGTTGTTTTTTGTGACGCATCGGTTACGTAAAGAACGTCGTCTGTCCTTCCATTAATAAATGTACCTGGAATTTTCATTTTGATGCCATTGTTCGCTGGTGAACTTTTCCATTTGGAATATATGTTTCAAGTTGTTTATTCTTTTTTCCACGCTGAAAAATAATATTTCATCCAATTAGAAATTTCATTTCGATGTGTCAAATGACTCCATAAATTTCATCAATTACTGACATTTTCACTTTGACGAAAGACTTCTCTAACCTTTTTCCTCGCAGACCTTCCTCTCTGAGAGAATTTATGGTATGAACAAGAGAACGAGAGAGCATTTTTGACATGAACAAGGGCACTATTGTTCAGGAGGATGATTTTTGTTTGAATTGCAAAGGAAAGTGTGGAGTGTTGTCTCTCTGCTGAGAACACTTCTCCGAGTTATAAGAATCTTGAAGAAGTGAAGAAGGTAAGATCCTGGCAAATCGGTATTACATTTTGATATGAAGATTAAAAACTGGCTTTATTTTATCGTGGTTGAAGGAATGAAGGATTTGAATGTCATTCACCCATAAATGTATATGTGTGTATGTATATGTGTATACATCATATATATATATATATATATATAATATATATATATATATATATATATATATATATGTATGTATATATATATATATATATATATATATATATATATATATATAATATATATGTGTGCGTGTGTGTGTGTGGTGTGTGTGTATGTGTGTGTGTGTGTGGGAGGGTGGTGTGTGTGCGTGTGTAACTGAATCACGAAAGTTTGGAACGTGATAAATGCATAAATAAAGCTATAAGCCACGAAGGAAAGTGACACACTGGAGTAGCAACAAGATCTTTCGACTCACGTCCTTTACTTTAGCAGACCGACTCTTGCTAAGTAAAAGGGACGTGAGTCGAAAGATCTTGCAGGTACTCCAGTGCTTCACTTTCCTTCGTGGCTTATACCTTTATCTATATATGTGTGTGTGTGTACTATATGTATATATATTTACATATATATATATATATATATATATATATATATATATATATATATATATATGTGTGTGTGTGTGTGTGTGTGTGTGTGTAGTGTGTTTGTTTTATGTATATGTAAACTTACATAAACATAAGCCTCCTCACGCAAGCTGTTGTTCTTTCCTTCCAGTCACTCATTCCCATCCATGATGAACCTGCCAACGAACAACTTGTTTCCATAGCGAGCGATTGTCGACATAGCACCCACCTCCATGTCCCACAAAGTCAAGCAATCTTAATTCTTCTAAAGCTCAAGGACGGAGCAAAAAGTCGTCGATGACATCAAAAGCGAGTATACTATGTCAAGCGAGTCAGATATCAATCGATGTGTGCGATATCTCTCCGAACAGAGTCCTTCTTCTTCTTCTTCTTCTTCTTCTTCTTTTCTTCTTCTTCTTCGGCCTTCAATCCCCTGCTTGCAGGACGGAAAGCAAATGGCTCTAGTTGTTATGCCTGCATAGCCTTGACTTTTTCGACCTTTCACGGCGCTGTCTCTTGGCGGAAGCGTCTGGAAGTTAATCGAATGCATATATATTTATATATATATATATATATATATATATATATATATATATATAGTATATATATATATATATATATATATATATATATATATATATATATATATAGGACATTTGTAGCTTAATGAATATATGTATATATACATATATATATATATATTATATATATATAGATATATATTCATTAAGCTACAAATATTCCTATAATATCCAATTCGCTCTACTTAGGAATTAATATATTTTCTTATATATTAACCGAAGGGGAATTTTTTAGTTGATAACAATTTCGTACTCTTGTGGCTTCGAACCAGCGCCCAGCGGACTGACGAGAAATCAGGACTTCAGTGATGTTATCGATTCAGCCAATGAGTGAGGTTGCAAGTTGATATCGATTCCGACCTTACAAATCCTGTAGAACTCGGGTATTATTTGTAATTAGAATCGTATTATTTGTAATTAGAATCGAACGTTTGCCGTACGTAGCCATATTATGAAACTTTTTATCACTTCACCGTGATTCATATACATCATATATACTATATATATATATATATATATATATATATATATATATATATATATATATATATAAGCGAATTGCACAGGAAAATGATAGTCAGAAATCCAAGCCCTTTCATCTTTACTCAGACATTGTCAAGGAGTTAATGAGGTACAATTGGAGAGAAAGGTCTCAGGTACAACACAAGAACAAGAATACCAGATGGTTATTTGTCAAAAGGGTAAAAATTAAAAGAGATAATCCAGGATTATCGGATATCACATGGTCACAAACCTAAACAGATTGACCCTAACCAAAATTACAAAGTTTCTTTACAGTCCAAAACATGTAAAAACTGAATATATTAATTTTGTTGCTTATATTTATCTACAACTTTTTTCATTATGAAATCATCAAGTTTAAATAAACCAAGACTTAAATTTAGAACATTTCTATTATTTGACCTGATGAAACAAGATTCAATGATATTCCTTTTAAATGTGTCATTACATGGGATTAAGGCTTCTTGCTTGACTCCAGTTAATAGGATGGTCTAAATCTCTCATATGTACGAATAATGCATTCCATATTTGCCCAGTTCTCACAGAATACTGATGCTGTTTGAGACGTTGTGAAAGAGATTTGCCGGTTTGTCCATAATAGACTTTATCACACTTTTTGTAAGGAATTTCATATATGCAGCCTGGAAGATCTTTAGGAGATTTTTTTGATTATTAAACTCTTGACATTAATATTACTAGAAACAACATCTATGTTAAAAAGCTTTAAAATTCTAGGAATATCTAAAAACCTTACATCATAGGGTAATTTTAGAATGTTATTCCTACTAAATTCAAGTTTGTCATTAGTTGAATAAAATGTTTTTCTAGCTCTTTTCCATGCCACATCTACAAAAGTCCTTGAGTATTAAAGTTTCATTGCAATATCATAAATAGTTTTAATTTCACCGTCAATAAACTGCGGGCTACAGACACGTAAAGCCCTAAGGAACATCCAAGAAAAAACAGAGAATTTAACATTTTGATGGTGATTGGAGTAGTAATGAACAAAAGAGGCAATGTTAGTTGATTTTCGAAAGACTGAAAAGGTGAAATTTCTATCATTTCTATGGACAGTTACATCAAGAACAAAAATTCAAAATTACAATTTCTTTTCTTCGTCTACGGTTAAATTTATAGAAGGGACTAAAGTATTGAGATTATTAAAGAATTCCTGGAGATTTTCGTGAACTGGCCAAATACAGAAGATATCATCCACATATCTAAACCAAATAACTTTTTGGGGCAAAACTCTTGGTAAGAATAACATTCTAAAATTTCCCTATGATGAAAGGCTTTTAGATATTCCTAGAATTTAAAGCTTTTTAACATAAAATGTTGTTTTCAGTAATATTAATGTCAAGAGTTTAATAATCAAAAATTCACCTAAAGATCTTCAGGCTGCATATATGAAATTCCTTGCAAAAAGTGTGATAAAGTCTATTACGGACAAACCGGTAAATCTCTTTCACAACGTCTCAAACAGCATCAGTATTCTGTGAGAACTGGGCAAATATGGAATGCATTATTCGTACATATGAGAGATTTAGACCATCCTATTAACTGGAGTCAAGCAATAGCCTTAATCCCATGTAATGACACAGTTAAAAGGAATATCATTGAATCTAGTTTCATCAAGTCAAATAATAGAAATGTTCTAAATTTAAGTCTTGGTTTATTTAAACTTGATGATTTCATAATGAAAAAAGTTGTAGATAAATATAAGCAACAAAATTAATATATTCAATTTTTACATGTTTTGGACCGTAAAGAAACTTGTAATTTCGGTTAGGGTCAATCTGCTTTGGTTTGTGACCGTGTGATATCCGATAATCCTGGATTATCTCTTAATTTTTACCCTTTTGACAATTAACCATCCAGTATTCTTGATCTTGTGTTGTACCTGAGACCTTTCTCTCCAATTGTACCTCATTAACTCCTTGACAATGTCTGAGTAAAGACGAAAGCGCTTGGATTTCTGACTATCATTTTCCTGTGGAATTCGCTTATTTATGAAGTCACTGTGATTTTTAAGTATATATATATATATATATATATATATATATAATATAAAAAATATATATATATATATATATTATATAGATATAGTATTAGAGAGAGAGAGAGAGAGAGAGAGAGAGAGAGAGAGAGAGAGATATATATATATATTGTGACGTTTATAGATCGTTCGTCTACCCCGCAATTAACTAAATAATTTGATTTGGAAAACGGACAGCCATTTCTTTAGAATATCAGCTGATTTTTAGTAACGCGGGAAACCCAAAACCCGCCAGCTAGAGATAGGAAGTTCCCCAGTTGGGGAAAAGAGTCTTTTATCAGCTGTAGGGACGTATCTCAAAAGGAAGGGTGTAGGCAGATTGGTACTTCTTAGACCTATACCTTAAGCTCTCTTTCCTGTGACCCCTCTGCTGGCTGTATGCTTGTTTTCCAGGATTTGCCTTTGATCGTGGGGGTTAAGCTGACCTCCAACCCCCAAGCAACCCAACTGAATTCTGTCTCAGTCGGCTGCGAGACGTGATCTCGGACAGAGGTCAAATTACCTGCCTTCCTGTTAGGCCTACCCAGGGTGTGAGTGGCGCGCCGATGACCCAGGCCTCGGACAAAGGGGCCCCATACTTTTCTACAAAGAGCCACATTTTCTACAAAGGTCCACACTGAACACGACATCCAGGTACGTCTTGTGGAACAGCATATTGCCAGTCTCTCTCTTATCACCTATTATACTTTTGATCCTCATTCACCCCAATTTCAATTTCCAGCAACAAAAGGAATTTCAGCCCTTTTGTTCCCTCTCACTGCCTAATGGCCGCATGCTTCCCCTTGTGTGATCGTCCCAGACCAATGGAGTCATTTGCATACTTCAGTGAAACCTTAAAAGTTCCTTCTCCTCAGTATTAGAGAATTAATTAATCAAAGCAAGAAGTCATTTTTTATTTTCTTTTATCTCGTTTAATCTGGGATTCTTTTCCAGATTCCATGAGTCATGTGCCGTCTCTGCCCGCAAGTGTGCATTACCCCAAGTGAATGAAAATCAGCTTGAATTGAATGAAGACTATAAGCCCCAACGTGGGGGGCCCAATATCATTTAATTCTTTTTCTCCAGGCCAGCACGGCGGGCCTTTTTGTAATAAATAGTTTTTTAAAGTAAACGAGCTGAGTTTTCTGGCGACCTTCCCTCTAAAGAAAGTAATAATAACTATCAGTTACGGTAAGTTAAGCAAATTCCCAAATCTTGAAATCCCTAAATTACTTCGTTTACGTATCTAGCCTCTCTCAAGGCCGCTATATACGTAACATTGGCGACCTTCGCCGAGGATATGAACCGAGCGTGTGAAAAAAGCTTGTAAATAGCGGTAGTCCGTTTTAAAACGTCAAACTGTAAATTATTTTACAAAAGCAAATCAAGCACACTTGCAGGGAAAGAAGACACACTGACTCACGGTAAGGTATTCCATTCATTAATATGATTATTCTATAACCAATGTTAGCTTAAGGTACGTTTAAGTATTTTTATTGTTGAAGTGGTCAAAAGAGCGTAGGTAGAAATCTTATTATTGTAACGGCGAACGCGCCAGTGCTTTATTTTAGCGGCGAGCAAACAATTTGCCCCGCGAATTCTCTGTTACTTTGTGCTGTCCTCGTAGGAGCTTACACTAACACGTGTGCAGATAGATGCCAGAAAGGACCAGATCAAACTAGGAAGTGCTTTGCCAGGGTTTATTGCTGTATTAGAAAGCCTAGCTAGTTAGGAGTGTTTTACTAATAGTTACGGCAAAAGAAGTGTACAATTCTTTTGCCTGTGATATGTTAGGGTATTCATTTTTAACTTAGTTTTCATTCCAAGTGTTGGTAACCGCTACCTCTCAGCTTAAATTCAGCTTAAAGCTTTCGCGCCTGCGCGGTCTCAACCAGCCTTCGTTTTCGCTCACAGCGGCAGCCATGTTTTTATCCCTTTCAGAATTATCTAAACCATTTAAGCAAAGTAACATAAGTCTCAAAGTTTTAACGTAAATAATATCGATCTCGGTACTAGTATCTATCGTCCTGCCAGAGAAATTAACGTAATTCACCTTGAATAAGAAAGTAGAATTTTGTGTTGTAAATTGCCTTCGCATTTACAGAGAATCAGCTGATTCGCCCGCGCTGGTCAGCTACTTACGTGTTTCACCTCGCATCGCTCACTCGCGCGCTGAGCGAAGTTTCATTTCACTTCGCACTTAACGTAACCTCATTCACAATTGTTTGCTAACATCGTTTTCAAATCCTTACCGTAATTTTTCACTTGTCCTTACGTAAAGTTAAAGTAAATCTTAAAAGTAGAGTCACTTGCAAGAATTGTTAACGTAAAACGCGTCTTTGTAAATTTCATATTAAAACGCAAATCATTTCATAAGCGCAAGCCGCTAACATTAACGTAAACATCGTTCACCGCGAGCGCATTATCATTTTTCCTAAAACGTTATCAAAAGCAATTCTTTCACAAAAAACGTTAACGTAAGTAAATCATTTAACGCAAGTTGCGTCATATTAAACTAACATTAGTAGTTCAATTCAAATATAAGGGAGTTCATTCATATATCATTTTTAATTTTTCACCCTATCCGAGAGAGAGAGAGAGAGAGAGAACCAGAACCCAGTATCACAAAGCCAAGAGTACTACATCTTACCATTAATTATAGCATGCAGAATTAACATTATTTTATTAGTCTCTTGTGTCTTTCATTTACACAGCGTGATACGTACGCGCATGTGTCCATTGCAGTTTGCAAACATTTATTTGTTTCATTTACCGAGTACTTCAGCGAGGGCCTGAGCATTTCTAAAATTTCCATTACCTGTCGTTGCCCGAGTGGTCTTGTTCATTTTTATACCAAAAGACTTGCGTGTACCGCAAGCACAATTCGCACAGTGTGCCACGCAAATTCATTACTTCCAGACAGGGGAAGTCGTTACCAGTTTAGGACTGGCCACCACCAGTGCACGTCAGGTCTTATCATTTTACAGTGCCACTAATTCTTGACACTGTTCATCGGACTGGCTTTGATGACAAGTACTCCCACCTTTTACCTTGCTCTTCCTCCACCATTACACTCTGCCATGAGCAGTGCCCTTTCACTTCGGTATACTTAAGTATACTGCATCTAGTGTCGTCCGACGGGACACAAGCACGATACCAGTGCTCCAACAAGGAGCGCCTCCTCATAAGTGCCATTGCACCTGTACAGGCCGTACAGGTAGCCACTTCTAGCCTCGTGTCCGTCCTGCGGAACGCCCCTTAGTGTGACGTGCGCCGCACACTCCATTTGATTTGTCCGCCTCATCAGAAGGTGCCACTCCCCAAAGTGCCACAGAGCACCCAGTCCTTAAGATTTTTTTTCATCCAAGCCGCCACTGCAGCCTAAGGAAATGGCTTCTGCTGCCCAACCACATATATCCATGGAGCTGGAAAGGCTCCAGACCCTCATTGGCTCTGGGCACGAACGCCGGGTTACACTGGGCAGGAACTCACCCAGTGGGTGAAGGTGCAGGTGGATGATCTGCTCCTGCAAGAGAGAGCCGCCAGAGAAGCAGAGAGGAAGGAAAAAGAAGCAGAGAGGAAGGAAAAAGAAGCAGAGAGGAAGGAAAAAGAAGCAGAGAGGAAGGCAAGGGAAGAAGAGAGGAGCATGAGCTAGCTCTCAAGGAGAAGGAGCTCGAGGTGGAGAAGGCACGACAGTGAACGCCGAAGCCCTAGCCATGCAGCCAGCTCCAGCCCCACGCCTACAGTGTAGTCCAACCCTATTGCCAGCATTAACGCTCTCATCCCGAAGTGGACTGAGGATGAGCCCGAGGCATGGCTGGAAGAAGTGGAAGCCTTATTCGAAACTACCCTACCACTGAGATAGAGAGGGCCGCCCTGCTTGCCAGCACCTGGACGGCAAGGCTAAGACTGCCCTCCGCTCACTGGATCACGGGTCAGCGAGGGGACCTGGTGGAAGTTCGCCGGGTCATTACAAAGGCCTATGAAATCACCCCGGAGAGGTGGAGGCAGCGTTTCAGAGGTCAGGCAAAGGAAGTTGGTTGGGCCTGGGGAGATTACTCCTACCACAAAATCCAAGCCGGAAAGCGCTGGCTCGAGGGCCATGTCGTTACCCCAAGTTTTCCAGGACCTGTTTTAACAGGATCATGCTGGAAGAAACCTCTACCAGTGTGTACCTGGGCCACTCGCAGTGCACCTTAACGACAAGCAACCCAAGACACTTGCGGAAGCTTGTCGCCTGGCTGACGACTGGGAGGACCTTCAAACCCCTCTCACCAGCACGCCCACCGGACGCATAGTGCCACCCGGTCATCTCTCTGGATCCACTCGGCCAAAGGACGCCACCAAGGACACCCACGGACTTGCAACGTTTGCAAGAAAGTGGGTCACCTCGCAGCAGAGTGCCGCCTCAAGAGCGCTGAGAGACCACAAACTCAGAACCCTCCTAGGCCACCGAACGGTGCCTCAGCCTCCTCTCAAGACCAATCAGATGCCTTCCGGAGACCAGCCCGGCAGAGGGACTACTGCAGAGCCTGTGGGGCTACAGGGCACTACTCCCTGGATATCCCGGGTGCCCAAGCACGTGCCTTCGACCCGGCACGTCCACCTGATCAGTGCCACAACCCCCTCGGCCGTTATGCCCGAGTCCAGGTCTCACCCTGAGCGGGTGTGGACCTCTTCAGTCACAGTGGCACCCCTGGATGGCTCTACCCTACCTGTGACTCTGCCAGTTACGGTAGATACCGGCTCCGATCTGTGTCTTATTTAGACCGGGACCAAGTGGCCAGCCAGTGCCACAGTTGACGAGCACATCAGGTGGGCCATGACTTGGGGTCGAAGGGCAGTCCAAGACCGTCCCCCAGTCGTCCTGCAGGTCACCACTCCTTGGTGCACCAAACCTCACCGCCTAGGTGTGGTACGTACGATTCGGCATGGAGTAGGTTTCCTATTGGGACGGGACCTCCTCTGGGGATGTCCCTCCCCCACACCACTCCAGGGCCAAGCTACCTCACCACCTCAAATCACGGCCAGAGAGGACTCTTCACCTGTGCCAGAGCACACTGCCAGCCTTGGTGACTCCACAGATTCGCAACCTGTGGGGCCATCTCGGCCTTACCGTCCATGCCACAGAAGAAGTTCTCGAACCAGTTCTGCCGAGACTGTGGCCGCAAGGGTCATGTCTGCCAACTATGGAGGGTGCGCGAACCACAATATTCCTACCATCGGCAATGGCCCGTCACCATAATCCTTCTTTCACTATGGACCCCCAGGCTAAAGTGGGCCCATTATAACAAAAGTCGCACCCCTCCAAAGCCATTATCCAGCCAAAGCCACGTCAGAGCCTACGACGACTCTGGCGCTCAAATCTCCCTGATACGGGAAGACCGAATCCCCCGAGGGGCAAACGTCGATAGACGTCATTTAATCACCATCGAAGGTATCAACCATATCAAGCTGATCCTTCCGACGTCCAATTGAGGGTCACCAGACCCCATTTTTCCAGAATTTGTACCCTTGCAGTGCAAGCTACATTCCAGGAGGTTACGACCTCCTCCTAGGCAAGACATGAAGTCTCCCTCACCCGTTCAAGAAGCTAGGGGTCCTAACCCCATGTCAAATCACTCCAAAGCACGGAGTCATCGAAATTCTACTTTTCCTCCAGGAAGTACTCCACCAACAGTCTCCCCCCGTTACCAGGAGGGAGATTGACCATTCACAGTTCCGTTGCAAAACCTGCAACGTAATAGGTACTCACGAATTGGCCTAGGTGCCCTAGCCGACTACCAGCAGCGGACAATGTCCATTTTCCACAAGGCTTAGCCTTCAACAAGAGACAGGAGCCTCTGTCTACCATTTCCAAGGGCACGATGAGAGGTATTGCACCTCCAGTACCCGCCACAGGTCCAGTCGACCTCAACTCTTGCCAGTGCCACTTTGGCAGCACGGAGCAGGGCCAAGCTCCGTCCAGCCTGGACGTAGAGCCACCACCGGACTTGACCTCTGCGCCTGGCCCTGAGCTAGCGCCGGCGCCTAACCATAACCAAGGATCCTCCTACTGGAGATCCTCCAACAGGCATGGAGCTTACCGCAGCCCATGGCCAACCCAAAGTCCATGAGTCTTCTTCACCCTCACCACTGTCGCCCGAGGACTGAACCTCCGGCAGACCTAACATTCATACCTCCTCTGGAAAACCAGGAACTGCCCGACCAGGAGTCAGCCTGGAGTTTTCCCCTTACGGACGGCTGCCGCAGCAGCCGAAGTGAGGGCCTCCCCTGGCAGCAGGTTCCTTCCCCCTCTACGACAGTTGCTGCAGATACCGAAACGTAGGGTGTTCTCCTGAAATCCCTCAGGCTACCACTGCCTCTGCTCCTGCCGGCGTTTCTGGCCTTTCCCCAGAGTCGGTGCCTCCGTCTACTCCTAGGACTGGTATAGCCAGGTCCTGGAGGAATAAGAAGAAGAAGAAGAAGGGACGTAACCAATCATTAACAAACTAACCCAAGAGCCACATGCTCTCGTTGACACCTGTGCCTGAGGTACAGTGTCACATTCATTTGCAGAATGATCCTGGCACCTACCAGAGAAGGTAGCCAGCCTGATCTCGGCCAGTAGCACTAACCCTCTAACCCCTAGCCATTGTAATACTAACCCTCAATTTAAATATAACTACCTCATTGCATTTCCCTCCTGGTCAACTAACCACTCATCATCCCCAAGCATCATTACCTCTTATCATGTATTTTTACAATTCCGGCTTTTTTTTTTTTTTCTTGTTTTTTTTCTTTTTTTGTTTTATTTTTTTTATATTTACTTTCTTCTTTTTATTGATTTTTTTTTTTTTTTCAATTCTTTTTATTTGGTTTTTTTCTTTATATCTTTTTTTCTTTTTTACTTTTTATTTCTTTCATTTTATTTTTTATTCTGTTTTAGTGTTTATGTTTTTTTACCAATCTTTTTTTTTTTCTTTCTTGTTCCTTTGTTCCACTTTTTATCTTTAGCTGAACTACTGCTGTGGCGTACCACACTCTGGAATGATTGCGTCTTCATTTAAATGTATTGAGTAGGTTAGGCTAATGATTTAGTACCAGGGCATTAGGTTAGTAGCAAGTAGAATTTTCAAGTAACCTTATCTAGGGTAGAGTAGACTGTCGTCACAAGACAACCTGTAGTTATTTATTAGGCTAGACTACATCACTATATTAAGTTAGTACACTTAGCATCTTTGCCTATAAGTTAGGTAGGCCACTGTAGTTAGCTGTATCCCTGCTCAAAAAAAAACTTCAAATTGGAATAGGAGAACGGGGTAGTCGAGACGATCAATTTATTTAAGCCAAGACCTTCACACCCGAAAGGGAGTGAATGCCTTCTTAACAGGGGGAGCTGTGACGTTTATAGATCGTTCGTCTACCCCGCAATAACTAAATAATTTGATTTGGAAAACGGCAGCCATTTCTTTAGAATATCAGCTGCATTTTTAGTAACCCCGACGGGAAACCCAAAACCCGCCAGTTAGAGATAGGAAGTTCCCCAGTTGGGGGAAAAGAGTCTTTTATCAGCTGTAGGGACGTATCTCAAAAGGGAAGGGTGTAGGCAGATTGGTACTTCTTAGACCTATACCTTAAGCTCTCGTTTTCCTGTGACCCTCTGCTGGCTGTATGCTTGTTTTCCAGGATTTGCCTTTGATCGTGGGGGTTAAGCTGACCTCCAACCCCCAAGCAACCAACTGAATTCTGTCTCAGTCGGCTGCGAGACGTGATCTCGGACAGAGGTCAAATTACCTGCCTTCCTGTTAGGCCCTACCCAGGGTGTGAGTGGCACGCCGATGACCCAGGCCTCGGACAAAGGGGCCCCCATACTTTTCTACAAAGAAAGGCCACATTTTTCTACAAAGGTCCACACTGAACACGACATCCAGGTACGGTCTTGTGGACAGCATATTGCCAGTCTCTCTCTTATCACCTATTATAATTTTGATCCTCATTCTCCCAATTCAATTTCCAGCAACAAAAGGAATTCATCCCTTTGTTCCCTCTCACTGCCTCATGGCCGCATGCTTCCCCTTGTGTGATCGTCCCAGACCAATGGAGTCATTGCATACTTCAGTGAAACCTTAAAAGTTCCTTCTCCTCAGTATTAGAGAATTAATTAATCAAAGCAAGAAGTCATTTTTTCTTTTATCTCGTTTAATCTGGGATTCTTTTCCAGATTCCATGAGTCATGTGCCGTCTCTGCCCGCAAGTGTGCATTACCCCAAGTGAATGAAAATCAGCTTGAATTGAATGAGACTATGAGCCCCAACGTGGGGGCCAATATCATTTAACTTTTCTCCAGGCCAGCACGGGCCTTTTTGTAAATAAATAGTTTTAAAGTAACGAGCTGAGTTTTCTGGCGACCTTCCCTCTAAAGAAAGTAATAATAACTATCAGTTTACGGTAAGTTAAAGCAATTCCCTCTTGAAATCCCTAAATTACTTCCGTTACGTATCTAGCCTCTCTCAAGCCGCTATATACGTAACAATATATATATATATATATATATATATACATATATATATATATATATATATATATATTTATATATAAATGAAAAAGAGTAATAATGTATTATAATCGATAAATACCTTAGCGAGCTGCTATAATGAAACGAGGTCAGGTTATTCAAGAAGGGGGAGTTATTAAACCGCTTATCTGGGTGACCTGTGATTTTTAATCCTTCCCCACCCTCACCTCTCTCTCTCTCTCTCTCTCTCTCTCTCTCTCTCTCTCTCTCACTTATAGCAAAGACCACTCAGCAGTTTATTGAAAAACTGATAGACCAGTGACGCCCACTGCCGATGCATTTAAACATTGGTAAATAATATAACGAAACGTTAAATACATCAAAGATAAAAATATGGACTTTAATCAGCTGCTAAAATTACAGTTTAAATAATTCTCTCTCTCTCTCTCTCTCTCTCTCTCTCTCTCTCTCTCTCTCTCTCTCTCGTTCTTTCTTGGCGCGGCTCGGGTCACGCTCTCTCTCTCTCTCTCTCTCTCTCTCTCTCTCTCTCTCTCTCGGTGAGCGAAAAGAAAATGTGAATCGTAGAATCTGAGATTATGTTGACTTCTTAAACTGACAATTTCCACTAAGATAAGATACGTCGAACGATCCTGTGACAGAAATGAGGCCAAAAAAGCTGTAAATGGTGGTAAATGCTTCAATTAAACTGAGGATTCCGTTTTGAATTATAATTATACAGAGAGAAGATTTGGGTTTGAAGGAGCTTTGCCATATAGCATTGTGTACTCCTTTAATAGTAATAATACAAAAAAAAAAAAATAATAATAAATATAATTATTAATCTAAAAAAATATGCTGGAAGTAATCCCTCTTTTAAACATGATTTATTAAAAGTAATTGCTGCTTCAGCTGCGTTAATTTTATATAGGTTTTCTCTACTATTTAATAGAGAAGAACCTTTATCAAATTAAGGCAGCTGAGGCAGCAATTACTTTTAGAATAATAATAATAATAATAATAATAATAATAATAATAATAATAATAATTAATAATAATAATAATAAAAATAATAATGATAATAATAATAATAATAATAATAATAATAATAATAATAATAATAATAATAATAATAATAATAATAATAATAATAATAATAATAATAATAATAATATTTTTAGACGATATTGATAAAGATAATAATAACGAAATTGATTAGTAATAACAATGTAAATTCATTTTATCTAGCAAATGAGGCGCTACAATTTAATGGGTTATGAATGGAAATTGAATAAAAGTATAAAGAAAAAAAATTCATATGAAAGAACATTATTGAAATAAATATCGAATATAATTACAAAGGAAAATATGTATATACAACAAATTAGATGCAGCCAATGCCATTATTTATTCCTATGTTAATTCACTGCTCGACACAAAGCGTACGGAAACTTTGATATGTAAATATTAAAGCTTCGTTCATGAAGACTGCCAAGCGTTCTCGTCCCAGTTAACGCTTTCAAGCGTTCGAAAATGCCAGTATAAAAAGTTAGGTGGTTTTCAGTGACACGTGACTGGTGTTGATTTCATTGGCATGGAAGAGTTTGTACGTCTCCGTATTATTGTTATTGATATTGATATTGTCCTTCGAAGAGAGAGAGACAGAGACAGACAGACAGACAGACAGACAGACAGACAGACAGAGAGATGAGATGAAATGGAGAATCTTAGCGACTCATTAGAGAGGAAAAGAAATTCAGAGAGGAAGAGAGAGAGAGAGAGAGAGATAAGGACACTGATAGGTATCTTTAAATAAGAGTGAAGAATGGAGACATACAAAATGCGAAAAAGACGAAGATACCTAACTGACTTGCAAGGGGGAGAGAAACCAAACAACCCAACACGAAAACAGACAGCCAGCGACGAAGAGAGAGAGAGAGAGAGAGAGAGAGAGATGAGTCAGTCACTCGCAGGTAATAAAAAAAAAAAAGCGGTGGGAATATTTACATAGCAATAATGGAAAACGAGAATGCATTGTTTGAAGGACTCCCGGAATCATGCGCATGATTGGACTCGTCGCCAGATCGTTACCATTGGCGATAACGGGAAGATGTTGACTGACTGTGACTTTACGTCATTTACGGACGGGGGATGGAAAATGGGAATTCACGAATGGGGGGACGGAAAATGGGAAGGCATTGCGAAAGCGCTCGGGGTGGGGGTGGGTGGGGTTGGGGGGGGAGGGGGCGGAGGATGGGGTAGAATGAGGGTGATGATGGAAAGGAAGATAGCGCCGAAGTGGGCAGGAGAGAATGGGCGACACGTTGTGCATTGAAAACATTGTATGTTGGTTGGTGACGAAATTAATTATTAGATTTTGACGATGGAGAAAGGTTATTTGTTTGTTTGTGTTTTTCTTAATATGCGTCACTGATCTATGTATGTTGGTGACGAAATAAAATATTAGATTTTGACGATGGAGGAAGGTTATAAGATTCTTTTTTTTTTTATGTGTCACTGAGCTTCCCACTAGCCATAGTGGAATTCGATTCGCGTTCTTTTAAATGCATGAATCACAGTTAGCTTCCAACTTGTGAATTTTGTTGCAACCTATCAATACAAATGTTGAATCAGATGTAGCAGATTATGATACTTGTAGGAATAGGCGATCTAACCTTTATTACTCGTCTAACAATTTCAATTTGGTATCCAAGGCCTGAAGTTTTCCAGACAACATATGCGAAGACGCATAACTCAGAAGGTTGGCGACTTCGTTCCCTTGACATTACAACAGTTGTTGTAATGTCAGTTTACTCTCCATGTATCCTTCCAAAGGAAAAGATGTTATGCGAAAATCAAATAGAAACTTTGATATTGCCGAGGACCTTGTTTCCTCCAGGATACCTGAGTTATTAAATGTCAATCATATTGACCCGGTTTTTTGTAAGCAGTTATATGGTATGGCA
>NC_087211.1:88179213-88182085 GCF_015104395.2 Macrobrachium nipponense | reverse complement strand
CTTGGCGGAAGCGTCTGGAAGTTAATCGAATGCGTGATATATATATATAATATATATATATATATATATATATATATATATATATATATATATATATATATATATCATTCATTGAATAGAATGGGTTTCTCACTGTTAACCAGCTTTTTTTGAAATTGCTTCCTATTTTCTCATTATTTTCTTTACTTCATTGTTCAGGTTACTAATGGACACATATGGGGTTCTTCCATTTACTCCAGTATTTTTACACGCAACAGCTGTTTCGTCAACCTATACGTATTGACGTTATCAAGCGTACTGATACAAATATGAGCCTACATGCGTTTTGTGACGTCATGAGGACGGAAAGGTAGTGCAATTGCCAGATACCTAGTTTTAAGTATTTACAAAAGACTATAGTGAACATAAAATAAGACAAATAAATAAATAGTGTTAACAACAGAAATTATATAAAAAGTTGAAAGTAAGTTATTATATACACATTATACATAAATATATATTAATTACATATATGTTTAATTCACTGAATGTCAGTGTTGCGCTCCTGTCCGCGTGTGGTGGTTTTGTTCCACGCGGTTGGAGGGCTGCCTCCTACATGAGGGCAAGGATCGGTCTGCCTCACGTTGGATGTTAAGGTTGGGGCGTTGCATTGCGATGCTGACTGCTTCTGATATCAATAAACGATTGTAGTTGCCTTCCTGTGTATTATTTTGGTGTTTGTGAGAAGTTTCTTGTAAGGATGGTTTTTTTATTGTGGGTATCCACAAAGTGCTGATGAATGGCCTCCTTGGTTTCTGTGGGCCTGCATGCGACGTTTGAGTGTAGTGGTTGTGTGTCCGATATAGCATTTTTTTTTTTGGGGGACTGACATTGCTCGTCAGCACAGACAAAACTTGTATACTATATCAGAATTTAACCTCTTTCTCCGTCGATGGGGCCGTACTATTTTTCATTACCAATGAGGCCGTAAGGTTTGATTTGCAGTAAATCCTTGCTGTTATTTTGTTATATGGCGCTAGGGGGGTGGTTCCTCTTCGCAGTATACCAAGGATGGCTTTCCTTTCATCTTCGTGGTGTTTGTTGTATGGTATCTGATGGTATATCACTATTTCTTTGTCTTTGTCTTGTGTGTTGTTCCTCGGGGTCGGGTTATGGAAAGCCTCTAATCTCTTTTTGACAACTTGCTGGATCATGTCATCTGGATAGCCGTTATTTGTGAGCAGCTGTTGAACTCTGTTGATTTCTTCGTTAGTCGCTTTCCACGTGGAACAGTGTGTTATGGCGCGTTTTATGTATGCATTTACCACAGATCGCCTCATTGGTAATGAAAAATAGTACGGCCCCATCGACGGAGAAGAGGTTAAATCTGATATAGTATACAAGTTTGTCTGTGCTGACGAGCAATGTCAGTCCCCCCAAAAATGCTATATCGGACACACAACCACTACACTCAAACGTCGCATGCAGGCCCACAGAAACCAAGGAGCCATTCATCAGCACTTTGTCGATACCCACAATAAACCATCCTTACAAGAACTTCTCACAAACACCAAAATAATACACAAGGAAGGCAACTACAATCGTTTTATTGATATCAGAAGCAGTCAGCATCACAATGCAACGCCCCAACCTTAACATCCAACGTGAGGTAGACCGATCCTTGCCCTCATGTAGGAGGCAGCCCTCCAACCGCGTGGAACAAAACCACCACACGCGGACAGGACGCAAACACTGACATTCAGTGAATTAAACATATATAATTAATATATATTTATGTATAATGTGTATATAATAACTTACTTTCAACTTTTTATATAATTTCTGTTGTTAACATATTTATTTATTTGTCTTATTTTATGTTTCACTATAGTCTTTTGTAAATACTTAAAACTAGGTATCTGGCAATTGTACTACCTTTCCGTCCTCATGACGTCACAAAACGCATGTAGGCTCATATTTGTATCAGTACGCTTGATAACGTCAATACGTATAGGTTTGACGAAACAGCTGTCGCGTGTAAAAATACTGGAGTAATGGAAGAACCCCATTATGTGTCCATTAGTAACCTGAACAATGTAGTAAAGAAAATAATTAGAAAATATGAAGCAATTTCAAAAAAGCTGGTTTACAGTGAGAAAGCCATTCTATTCAATGAATGTTTGTATCCGTGGAAAAATTGTGCCCTAGAAGTATATATATATATATATATATATATATATATATATATATATATATATATATATTATATATATATACTATATATTCATTAAGCTACAATGTCCTATAATATCCAATTTGCTCTACTTAGGAATTAATATATTTTCACATATGTTAACCGAGGGAATTTTTTAGTTGATAACAATTCGTCCTCTTGTGGGTTCGAACCAGCGCCCAGCGGACTGACATGAAATCAGGACTTCAGTGATGTTATCGATTCAGCCAACGAATGAGGTTACAAGTTGTTATCGATTCCGACCTTACAATCCCTGTAGAACTCGGTATTATTTGTAATTAGAATCGAACGTTTGCCGCACAGCATATTATCAACTTTTTTATCACTTCAACACCGTGATTCATATACGTACACACATATATATATATATATATATAGATATATATATATATATATATATATATATATATATATATATAAGCAAATTCCACAGGAAAATGATAGTCAGAAATCCAAGCACTTTCGTCTTTACTCAGACATTGTCAAGGAGTTAATGAGGTACAATTGGAGAGAAAGGTCTCAGGTACAACACAAGATCAAGAATATCCAGATGGTTAATTGTCAAAAGGTAAAAATTAAAAGAGATAATCCAGGATTATCGATATCACACCGGTCACAAACCTAAACAGATTGACCCTA
>NC_087211.1:88171713-88174213 GCF_015104395.2 Macrobrachium nipponense | reverse complement strand
CAACTCACGGTATTTAAGAAACAGCAGAAAATTAAAAAATAAAAACATTTGACCTATTTTTCCAATTTTTTTACTTGTTTAAAAAAAATAATAGTCTACTCGCATGACCAAGGACTGTATGCAAAAAAGATAAAAAGAAATAAAAATGTATCTGAACGTAGCTAATTCCCCTTCAACACTTTCTATTGCATCTTAATTGTTTTATTTGCTTATTCTTTACATTTTCATTTCATATCAATTTAATCAAAGTGTTGCAAATGAACTTTTTTCTTTTTTGTTTCCACAACTATGTTTTCACGCCCTCTGTTAAACGTAAGAGTTTCTGCTGTAGATATAACTTTATATATGATAACATGGCATATTGCAATGTCTGTTGCAAGTAAGCAGTTCATAGTAAAGAGTATAAAAACTAAATATATATGCAATTATCGGAAATGAACTCATATACTTCATTGTTTGCATTGTAATGGATGGATATATATATGTATATATATATACGTATATGTATATAGATATATATATATATATATATATATATATATATATATATATGTATGTATATATATATATATATATATATATATATATATATATATATATATACATACATATATATATATATATCACAAGGTGGAGAGGTAAAGGCATGTCTCAGCGTAGTACATAATTTATTGCCGACGTTTTCACATCACTTCGATGCATTTTCAAGGCTGGGAATGATAAAAAATATAAACATACAAGACTCGTCACTGATGAAAACACCGTATATATAATTTAAAATTTAAAATTGAACACTAAACATTTCAATGTAAAAATTATTGTACAACAACACTAGTTGGAGAGACAACCTAGTGTTGTTAAAGCTCGAGCTTTTAACACTGGAATCAATTTTAATCAAAACTAATGTACCGACTTTAAATGCCCAGTCCTCGTCAGTTCAGCTGTTCATAGCCTAACCACTTGTTTGTTTTACATAGTTTTGTGTGTGGGTGTTTTTTTTTTACTTTATTATTTTTTTTTTTTCTCCCCACTCTGTCCTTCAGTCACCTTCTATTTTTTACTCTGGTAGGTTGTCTCTCCAACCTAGTGTTGTTGTACAATAATTTTTACATTTTAAATGTTTTAGTGTTCAATTTTAAATTTTAAATATTATACGGTGTTTTATCAGTGACGAGTCTTGTATGTTATATTTTTATCATTCCCAGCCTTGAAAATGCATCGAGTGATGTGAAACGTCGGCAATAAATTATGTACTACGCTGAGACATGCCTTTACCTCTCCACCTTGTGATATCTGTAGGACTTGAGCCTCCTTACTAGTCTTCTATATATATATATATATATATATATATATATATATATATATATATATATATATATACATACATATATATATATATATATATATATAGATATATATATATATATATATCTTTCATATATATATATATATATATATATATATATGTATGTATATATATAGCTTAGAGCAACAGCCAGGAGTAAATCCATATTAATAATTATCAATAAAGGTAAGTGGACACACACAGATGTATAAGCTGTCTTTATTGCGACGTTTCGTAATTATCCAATTAATTACATCATCAGGCTGTTAAAATGAAAAATAAAATTCCTAGTAAAATTGTAAAAACAAAACTAAAAATAAAAAATTCAGAAATGCAAAAGCTAATTTTTTTTTCTTACAAAGTGTACGAAATATACACATTAGAATTAAGGGAATTAAATTATTCAAAAGGACATACATTAAAATGAAAGATAAATGAACATAAAATAAAAGAAAAACTGACAAAAATTAAAAGCAACAGTGAACAGTTACAGAACAAGAAGTTAAGGACCGACCTAGAGGAGTGACAGCGTTAAACTAAACGTAAACATAAAAACATAAATAAACAACACAAGTCAAGGCAAATACAGAGGGGAGGAGGACGTATGGGTGTTCAACAACGGAACAAGTTGTTTGATAAAGAGAGATTTCAGAATAACAAGGTCCTGTGGGTTGGTGGTATGGCCTAAAATGCAGAAGTTTTCTTTATCGATATATGTTTTACACATTTTGGAGTGATTTCGAATATTGGAGTGTTCTGGGTTTGCAATTCTGCTGCCAGTACGGAAGCTTACGCCACGACGAGAATCGATACGCACCTTAAGGAGTTTGCTGGTGGATCCCACATAGGTCCCTGTTTGACATTCAGGCCAAGTATATTTATAAATAACACCAGAGGACATATAAGGCGATAATCGCTCCTTCGAGGTAAAGAAGGAACCGATGGTGAAAGGGTTCTTAGGAATTAATTTTACGTCAGGACCTTGTTATTCTGGAATCTCTCTTTATCAAAAACTTGTTCCGTCGTTGAACACCCATACGTCCTCCTCCCCTCTTTATTTGTCTTGACTTGTGTTGTTTATTTATGTTTTTATGTTTACGTTTAGTTTAACGCTGTCACTCCTCTAGGTCGGTCCTTAACCTCTTGTTCTGTAAC
>NC_087211.1:88159213-88164213 GCF_015104395.2 Macrobrachium nipponense | reverse complement strand
AAAACAAAATACGGCCTTCTCACGTATTATCGTGTTGACCCCTCTGACGGTGTAGTTTGTAGATGTCCCCGTACAAACATCGGCTGCTACGAAAGACAGGGGCATGGGCGGTGGTACGTCCGGACACTACGTCGAATCCGGCTTTATCATAACGGATCCAGGAACCATTATTCATCCTGTAATTGAATTTATTACCGTAAAAGGGATAAAGTTTCCCCAGACAACCTTCGCTTGTATGAGAGAGAGAGCCGTTTAGACTATGCCTAACTCACATGAATCCGTTGATATAGGATAGAATTCAAAAGAGTCAGCTGTACAAATTTTATTATTCATGGCTTCTGAACAGTGAGTGAGTTTATCTAAGTCTTTAATGACTGTAAAATGATTTCTTATCAGAAGAAATCAGTACATGCCCCGTCAAATTGGATATTACTGGATTTGAGTTATTCGTCATGAAAGTAGGAAACGGTGCTATTTTGTATGATTGCCAAGCATCGGAAGAATCAAAAGGAATTGTGATCATAATTCTATAATTTCAACGCTGACTGATATTAGGCTATAATAGAACTCTACTTTATGGGCGTCTAATAAAGGAATATAACCTAGTTTCTCCCGTCCGTTTTCCAAAGTTAACGTCAGATCTTTAATAGGCATGAGGTGAGGAGGATAACACAACCCTTTGTTGCTAACGTAATCGCTTCTACGTAATCTTTTGACTTCTCAATAAAATGTGATATTTTTCACACGGATATGATCTATTTTCGAACTATAGTAAGCTAATGTAGCCAGCAAACTGTTGAATTTCCATGACCTGATCGATATTATTTGAATGTTCATTAACGATACTCATTATTTGATTGATCGAAGAATAACTGGCTGCGAAGTTCAGACAAAGCCAATTCGGTTTTGTGTTGCAAAAAAACAATATTCTTTTATTTTTGATTATTTTATCTTAAGGCGATTTGAAATTCCTAAGCCTAGATTCGCAACTGATCCTAAGATGTTTAGTCCAGCCAGAATAAGCGGGTTGCGGCGTTCGAGAGTATTGTGCCGCACAGACCACATCAGCAGGTCACGAGCAAGTTCTTCTGCCTCGGCGGTTTTATTTTGTATGTCATAAGACAACATTTCCGCGACGCTTTAGTGTTTGAGCTAGCGAAATCTCTGAGTTAGCATGAAAATTACGTTCGGCAGCATTTCCTTAAGCGAAATAGCAAACCTCATCAGGTCATTCTTAAGTTAAGGACGTCATCTTCAGGCAAGAATATCGCATGCATATCTACTTCTATAACAATATTACTTGACACGATGAATACATCATCTATTCTCTCGATAATCGAGCCATGATTAAATTCTATTTCTTTCGTCCTAGCGCTCTTTCCATACAACAAAGATGTCTGAATACACAATATCACTCCTAACAATAACAGATTCATTTTTGAAACCTGCAATGAGTAAAACATATGTAATAACTCGCGTAAAAGAATAGGTTTTACATTACAATATGATTAATAGATATATATATAAATTATTATACAAGTTTCATAAATACAACCATTTTTTCCCTCACTCCATCTACCTTTCTTTAGATTCTGATATGTGCCAATGGGACTATTTCTCACATCAGTGGGTTTGGATACATTTTGAACCCTAAATCTATTGGCCGTTAAATTTTCTAAAATGTTAAACGGGCCTTCAAACTTAGGTGTCAGTTTATATTTAAACCTTTACGTACGTATACTTGTATGTATACCTGATCGCCCACGGCATATGTTTCTAGTTGGCTTAGCTATTCTATCATGATTTTTTTTCATTATTATTTGTGCTTCTTCTAGATTCTTACGAAGTATATTATATCGACTTATGCTTGCATCCATAACATCCTTTAGAGGATTTGATAAATTAGTTGTAGGCGTTAAGATGTGGAAAGGCGTTCTAGCCGGGATACCGTACAGTGCCTCGTGCGGTGTCATTTTAATAGACACATGATACGAGTGATTAAGTGTGCTTAGTACCGCAGGTATGGCAATGTCCCAGTTGGGGTCTGCCCCCCTAAGGTGACCCTTCCCTTAAATGTTTAAAACCTTACGATTTGCCCTTTCCACTAGCCCATTAGACTCTGGGTGATAGATCATGGTATTGATTTTCTTTATACAAAGGAATTCGCACAAGGAGTTAAGGAAATGATTATTGAACTCCCCGCCCGAGTCTGAGATAATGATGTGTGGAATTCCATGTTTACAAATGTAGCACTCGTAAAACTTCCTAGCGCACTCGACCGCGGTTTTCGTTTTAAGCGCTATAAGTTCTGTATAATCGAGTCAAAGCGTCTATAATTACTAGGAGGTGCTTATTTCCTCTGTCTGACTCGTAAAAATCCTGTTAATAAATCTAAATGTACTCTTTCAAAGGGTTTGATTTGGCACGGGGGTAAGCCCCTAGGCTGACAGGTGTCTTCGTGTGCCCTTTGTATTCTTGACAAGTGCGACAATTTGCTATGTGCTTTTTTATATCTGTAAGCATCGTATGCCAATAAAATAAGGATTTGGCTTTCTGTGACATCAAGGAATAACCCGGGTGTCCATGCAGTGGATTTTCATGCAACCATTTTAAGACAGTGGGTATGAGTGAGATAGGCACCACCACCTGGTTGTTTATTCAACTGCGGTGTGTTGCGGGTTTTCCTCGTCACGGATCTACACAGGATATTGTCCTGTATGAAATAATAATTCTGCTGCTTAAACTTTAGGTATTCCTTTTCCTTCGGATTTCCGTTTAACGCAATGATGATTTTTTTCTATTTGCGGATTCTTTTCTTTTTTTGTTCTGTCCATGTAATAGTTCAGCACTCCAGCCCAGATCTTCCTGTTCAGATATAGTTTTAACAATGGGCGTGGAGGTTGAGATATCTATTAATTCAGCTAATGGCTCGGTATACAAGATGAAGAGGGGTTGCGTGATAATGCGTCAGCAATGATATTTGCTTTCCCAGGTAAATACCCGATCCTCGCGCCAAAGTCCTGAATGATCATGTGCCACCGAGTTCGCTTGGGGCTGTGACTAAAGCCTTTAAAGAAGTCGGTTAGGGGGGCTTATGATCAGTGAGAACCTTGACGGGGATAACCGTATATTATGAATTTAAATGCACGAGTGAAATTAACAATAGCGAGCCCTTCCTTGTTTTCTATTACTGCATATTTACTTTCGGAAGGTCTCAGTTTTACGTGAATAAAAAGCTATAGGGAAAAACTGTTTATCATATTGTTGAAAGCAATACCCCACCTACTCCTAGGTCTGAGGCGTCTGTTGCTATGAAAAATTCCTTACCGAAGTCAGGAAATTTCAAGTAGGAGAACTACTACAGTTCATCTTTCAATTTATCGAACGCCTGTTGATGCATTTCAGACCATACGAAATCTACGCCCTTTTTTATAAGATCGGTTAGGGGAGCGGCTATGATTGAGTAGTTGGGTATAAAGCGGCGGTAGTAGCCGCTACAGCCTAAAAATTGCTGTATTCCCTTGACGTTAGTAGGTATCGGAAAGTTACGGATAGCCGACACCTTATCATGGACGACTTTAAGACCTTCACTAGAAACCGTGAACCTAAATAGACTAGTTCTGTTTTAAAAAATTCACACTTACTTATCTTTACCCTTAAATTATGCTGCCTTAGTCTTTGTAGCACTAAACTCTAATTTACGTAAATGTTTCTTCTAATGTGTTGGAAAGATTACTAGGTCGTCCATGTAGGCATGTAGGATATCTCCTAACAAGTCTCCAAACACGATGTTTATCATACGAGTAAAAGTTATAGGAGCACAACGTAAACCAAAAGGCATACGCAAAATTCATAATGTCCCCTGGCTGTGCTGAAGGCAGTGTATGGGATACTCTCTTGTTCCAACGGAATCTGATGAAATCCTTTTAGTAAGTCTAAGCTTGTGAAATATTTGTTCTGACCTAGTAAAGATAGGATATCATCGGTACATGGTACTGGGAATCTGTCAGGGATTGTTTTCTTCATTTAAACGACGAAAATCTACGCATATCCGCCAAGTTCGATCTTTTTTCGGTACTACTATTAACGGAAAATTATAAGGGCTGTTTGATTTCCTAATGACTCCTTCTTTTAGCATTTTACCTACTTCCTCTGTTATCTCATTCTGAAATTTCATAGGAAGTCGGTACGAAGGTACATAGATTACTTTCTGTTTGTCCTTGAGCCTTTATTTGATGCTCGATGACATCCGTTTTCCTAAGGTTTCCATCCGTAGTGGAAAAAACATCATGATATTTAGTTAAAAGATTCAAGAATTTCTGCTGAATTTCTTCTTCTTGAATGTCCTTATTGATTTTGTTCTTTATAGATTGCAAAAGGGATTCGTCCGCAACTGATTGAGCGTGATTTATCTCAGCTACGGTAAGAATGCGATGTTTATAAACTTCGGCATCCAAGATATGTTGTTATTGTGGATTACTAAAGTGGTATTCAAATGATTACAGACTTCGATGTTACATTGTTGTTGTGAGCCGACTGTATAAATGGCTTGTGTGACGGATAATCCGTGTGTTTTCAGAGTTTCGGAAAGGATTATGTTTCAGATCCTGGCAAGGTTCTCTTTACACGCACTAATATGTTCGAAGTTACGTTAGGCTCGAGAGTTTGCGTGCAAGCTGATATTACCGGGTGAGCGAGAGTTCTGTTGGGGTTGCCTGTATATTTCTTGGTTCATGAGACAGGTGATTGGTTCTGTAATGTAAGTGACAAACTCTGTCTGTCTTTATTATCTAAAACTAAATGATTTTAGGGTATTAGAAGACCTATAGAATTTCCCTTTGATATACACGCCGTGTTTTGCAGGTGCTAAGATAAATATTTTGAGTGCCCATAGACGGGTATCCGATAATTACTGCGGATACATATTAATGTTTTGTACAACGATAAAGGTATCAGCAAACGTGCGCTTACCGACCTTGTACTGTACATGAGTTACGCCT
>NC_087211.1:88128945-88158713 GCF_015104395.2 Macrobrachium nipponense | reverse complement strand
TATGGTATGGCAGCTTTTATAAACAGCGGTTTAACTTACCTTTGCATGAGAAATGTATCTATACGCATTATCTTTCATTGTTCATATTATTCATAATAATATATTTCTGATGTCGATAACAGGTGTCGTAACTCCATGCCGAGTCAGGTATCATACAGTTAGACTTTTCCTTTCATCGGTTATTCTTAACTATTAAAGTTAAGTTCCCAAAAATTACATACAAAGGTCTAAACACTCAATTTTTTTTTTCATTTTCATTTATTGTATGACACCAACTCACGGTATTTAAGAAACAGCAGAAAAATTTAAAATTTAAACATTTGACATATTTTTCCAATTTTTTTACTTGTTTAAAAAAAATTATAGTCTACTTGCATGACCAAGGACTGTATGCAAAAAAGATAAAAAGGAATAAAAATGTATCTGAACGTATCTAATTCGCCGTCAACACTTTCTATTGCATCTATGTTTTATTTGTTTGATCTTTACATTTTCATTTCATACCAATTTAATCAAAGTTTTGCAAATGAACTTTTTTTTCTTTTTTGTTTCCACAACTATGTTTTCACGCCCTTTGTTAAACGCAAGAGTTTCTGCTGTAGATATAACTTTATATATGATAACATGGCATATTGCAATGTCTGTTGCAAGTAAACAGTTCATAGTAAAGAGTATAAAAACTAAATACATATGCAATTATCGCAAATGAACTCATATACTTCATTGTTTACATTGTAATGGATGGATAAATATGTATATGTATATATATACATATATATATATATATATATATATATATATATATATATATATAAATATATATATATAGCTATATATATATATATAGCTTAGCCTTAGAGCAAGAAGCCAGGAGTCAATCCATATTAATGATTATCAATAAAAGGTAAGTGGACACACACATATGTATAGGCTGTCTTTATTGCGACGTTTCGTAATATCCAATTAATTACATCATCAGGCTGTTAAAATGAAAAATAAAATTCTTAGTAAAATTGTAAAAACAATAGAAATAAAAAATTCAGAAATGCAAAAGCTAAATTTTTTTCCTTACAAAGTGTACGAAATATACACATTAGAATTAAGGGAATTAAATTATTTAAAAGGACATGCATTAAAATGAAAGATAAATGAACATAAAATAAAGAAAAATTGACAAAAATTAAAAGCAGCAGTGAACAGAGTTACAGAACAAGAGGTTAAGGACCGACTTAGAGGAGTGACAGCGTTAAACTAAACGTAAACATAAAAACATAAATAAACAACACAAGACAAATACAGAGGGGAGGAGGACGTATGGGTGTTCAACGACGGAACAAGTTGTTTGATAAAGAGAGATTCCAGAATAACAAGGTCCTGTGGGTTGGTGGTATGGCCTAAAATGCAGAAGTTTTCATTATCGATATATGTTTTACACATTTTGGTGTGATTTCGAATATTGGAGTGTTCCGGGTTTGCAATCCTGCTGCCAGTACGGAAGCTTACGCCACGATGAGAATCGATACGCTCCTTAAGGAGTTTGCTGGTGGATCCCACATAGGTCCCTGTTTGACATTCAGGCCAAGTATATTTATAAATAACACCAGAGGACATATAGGGCGATAATCGCTCTTTCGAGGTAAAGAGGGAACCGATGGTGAAAGGGTTCTTAGGAATTAATTTTACGTTAGGATCTTGTTATTCTGGAATCTCTCTTTATCAAACAACTTGTTCCGTCGTTGAACACCCATACGTCCCCCTCCCTTCTTTATTTGTCTTGACTTGTGTTGTTTATTTATGTTTTTTTGTTTACGTTTAGTTTAACGCTGTCACTCCTCTAGGTCGGTCCTTAACCTCTTGTTCTGTAACTCTGTTCACTGCTGCTTTTAATTTTTGTCAATTTTTCTTTAGTTTTAATGTTTATTTATCTTTCATTTTAATGTATGTCCTTTTAAATAATTTAATTCCCTTAATTCTAATGTGTGTATTTCGTAAACTTTGTAACAATAAAAAATTTAGGTTTTGCATTTCTGAATTTTTAATTTTAGTTTTGTTTTCACATTTTACTAGGAATTTTATTTTTCATTTTAACAGCCTGATGATGTAATTAATTGGATAATTACGATACGTCGCAATAAGACAGCCTGTACATCTGCAGTGTCCTCTTACCTTTTTTGATAATTATATATGTATATATATATATATATATATATATATATATATATATATATATATATATATATACTTGTATACACATATATATGTGTGCGTGCTACGACAGTAAAGCTGAATTTAAAAGATATTGTGGATTTTATAATAAAACTTAGAAGAATATTCCGAGTCGAGTGCAGGACAGAATTCCAAATGATTCCACAGACGAAATGATCGAAGTTTCCAAATGTGTGTATATACAATAATGACGAAAGGAAGTTGGGGGTTTGCTTTGACATGTCTTTGCAATAAACGTGACAGTGTCAGCTTGGCTCGTCATGGGCAACAGAAGCGCTGGAAGATCCAGATTTATTTGGATGTGAAATATGAGTTATGAGGATGGAGAAGGGTGCAGAAATGAATAACAGAAATGGCAAGAAGACATGACTGGCGGAATTCTACAGAGATCCTTAACCTCAAATGATGCTGGGGCAATGGTGAGGATTCTGTATGTGTATATGTATATGTATATATATATATATATATATATATATATATATATATATATATATATATATATATATATATATATATATATAATAATATATATATATATATGTATATATATATATATATATATATATATATATATCGAGCTACAAATGTCCTTTAATATCTAATTCGCCTCTACCTCGGAATTAATATACCTTTTCATATATGTTTATCCGAGGGGGAATTTATTAAGCGATAATAGAATCAGCGGCCGGCAGGCGCGAACCATCGACCTCTCCATTCCAGGACTGGCAGTGAAGCCTTAGCCAACCTCGCTAAGGCTTCACTGCCAGTCCTGGAATTGAGAGGTCGATGGTTCGTGCCTGTCGGCCGCCAATTCTATTATCGCTTAATAATTCCCTCTCGGTTAAACATATATTGAAAATATATTAATTCCGAGGTAGAGCGAATTAGATATTAAAGGACATTTGTAGCTCGATATATGTATGATCACGGTAATGTGATATATATATATATATATATATATATATATATATATATATATATATATATATATATATATATATATATATACATATATATATATATATATATATATAATATATATATATATATATATATATATATATATATATATATATATATAATATACACACACACACATATATACAGAAGCTCATTTGATTACCTCTCCTTCAGTCTTTCCATGTCTCTGAAATGCCCTCATTGCTCTTAAAAGAAATTCAAATAAAGTGATTTACATTAGATATTTTTTTATTAAAAAGTCATTTTTCACTAAATATAACTGCATTCCGTGAAGTACAAACATCCGTCCCGAGAACCACTTACAGAAACAGTGGACAGAAATCATTGGAACGTGTGTTCAAGTAAGAGTGTCTCTGACCTGATGATCAGGTTAACCCGCTCCAATTTGGTCATTTCATTTTATCAGTTTCCTTTTTCGTCTGCGCAACGGCAAAGGGATTTCGTTGATACATGGAAACTGAATTAACAATGTAATTATCTTAACACTCGATAATCCTTTTTCTATACAGGAAACTGATGTTAGGTTGCTGTTGCGCTTTCCACTGTGTCTTTTGTTACAGCCTCTGTTGTATGTCCTTCTTGGCAGTTGGTCTGTTTATATATCATTTGAGCATTGCCTCCCACTTCCTGGACTTCTGGTCTCACGAAATTCGCAGAAATATGGCAGAAATATGAATAATTAAAAGAAAGCTTCGAATGTTCCGAACAGAATTTCTGAATCAAAAAGGTTCTTGGCCTTATCCTAATCATACCTCTAAATTAGATGTGCATTCTGCTGAAGAAGGGGACAATAGCCCAAGAGCAAGTGGACAGCTTGAAAATGAAGGACTCAGAGAAGTACAACACAAAACAGACTCACTTGTTATTGTCATTTTATTAGTATGCCCTCCATCAAATCTTACATCAGCCCGCACCAAAGAATAATATTTATAACTAATAATGCGCCCAGGGAACTTCCTATAACTCCACCAGCCAAAGAAAAATACATTATGGATCAGCATCTGGATTCATATCAAATTTGACCGACATTTCCATTGACCTATCATGCCACAGAATTTCATCGAAATCCGTCGAGGCACTTTTGAGTTATGTCCTCAGGTAAAACTATCATGGATAAGTATATCGTCCCTAATTGATTAATATTTAATATTCAGTCATGAAGCAAATACTCATCTCGTTGTTTTTTCTCTGCCACTTGTAATTTTTATTTCTCTCTCTCTCTCTCTCTCTCTCTCTCTCTCTCTCTCTCTCTCTCTCTATCTCTCTCTCTCTCTTTACAAACACAAAATAAATTTATAAATATATATATATATATATATAGTATATATATATATATATATATATATATATATATATATATATATATATATATATATATATATATATATATATATATATATATATATATATATATATATATATATATATATATACAAATATATATATGTATATATATACATATATGTATATATACGATATATATATATATATATATATATATATATATATATATATATATATATATATATGCGTGTATGCATGAGTATAGTGAGAAAGAGATGAAGAGAGGGAGACGCACTGTTGATTACCCATTACAATTTACTGCGTGGAATCATAATCACAACAGCGCATTCCCGTGACTCAAATGCAGTCATATATGTTAATTTGCATAACAAAGCACCTGCAAAAACGCGCAGACATCCTCATTACGGTTCCCGGAAAATTCACACGAAACGCGAAATCCCTGTCGCGGTCGGTCACGTTATAAAAAAAAAAAAAAAAAAAAAAAAAAAAAAAAAAAAAAAAAAAAAAAAAAAATTTTCCCATAAAAAAGGCCTGAAGCTCGTGTCCTAACGAATATCCATCACTTCAGGGATTAACGAATAAAGAGAAAAAAGATAAAATACTGCTGTGAGAGGAAATATACACACAAGAGACTACACAAATATCCATCACCTAGTTCGGAATACTAAAAAAACAAAGAAGGGTAAGTGGCCGTGAATCAGCCCCAGGACACACACACACACACACACACACACACACACACACACACGCACACAAGCTCAGGTCATTTGGCCTTTATCGGGGCATAAATCCTCTAATGATCATTAAGCCTCTCTCTGCAGATGTTGTTGCAGATACCACAAAGGGCATCAAAAACCATCTGCGTTCATTCGCCATTTCTTTGCTGGGACACAAATGTATTGAACACAAAGGTTGACCTCTCGTGCGAACTCAGTCTTACTCTGGTTTTCTTCGCTGATATACTAATGTTACATTTTTTTACTATAGTAACTTTATCCTGATTTGATTTGAATCTTTATTTATTTATTTTTAATAATTTTCGAACTCCAATTAGTACGGTTTCCAATGCTATTCTTTATTGAAACCGAAATACTGTGGTTATGAAAATTCAGTACATTATTTTTTTCATATATATCTTTCATGATAAAAAATATTTCCAATATATTTTCATTCTGATTTTTTTCAGAAATATGCCCATCGTACCTCGCTTAAAATATAATCATCTCTATGGCGACTGAAAATTCATTCGACAATTATGGAAAGCCATTTCATTTTTATTTTGCCCAATTACAGTAATGCATAAATGCATTCATTATGCTTTAATTATTCTGTAATTACTCAGTTGATTATCATTTACTCGTCGGGTGAAAGAGCAGAACCAGGGTTATTTCACGTACTATGACTGACTGATTGATTTACGCAAACTGGCGCCTCACCATGAATCACAAATAACTGAACTTTATTTATATTTTCTACGAATAACAAAAGAAACTCATTATAACGAATAAAATATCTCTCGATTGTCCTTTATTCAGTTATGATTTGAAATGCGAGCATTAACTTTCTGTCATTTTCACAATACTGAATTACATTTCGTTATATAAACTATTCATATTATAAGTGCCTCTCTGTTCCCTCGTGAATGACTTATTGATTCATTTTATCCTCCTGGCGTTGCAGTAACTATGGTCGTTGAAGGCGTTCCGTCACGTACGAAAGATATATTTTTTCCGATGAATCCAATATCATTTTATTATAAAATATTAAATATATATATATATATATATATATATATATATATATATATAATATATATATATATATCTGTGTATGTATGTATGTATATCTTTATGTATACATGTATCTATGGAGAGAGAAGAGAGAGAGACTTCACTCAGATCCAAAATCTGGCCATCCGTGAAGTTATGGCTAAAACCAGGAAGTAACCCCCCCCCCCCCCCCCCCCGCCCGCCCCAAAACCCCTTCATAGCACCGAGCCATGAGACTGAGAGCTCGTCATCCACTCCTGTTATAGGATCTCCCGTTTGAAGGCGCTGCAACTCAATTGCAGGATTCCCCCGTGGATATGCAAGAGGAGTAATTTGCATTTCATGGCTGAGCCTGACAGTAATTAACCGAACTAATTACCTTAATCTTGAGATTTCGGCCGAATGCAGAGGGGACGAGAATGCAGACGAATTGGCTGTATGCAATATCTCGTAGTCTACGATAGTTGGATATTGCAAACATGCCTTTTAATATGCAATTCAACAAGTTCAGTAAGGATTATCGTATCCATAAGCGGTCGTTGGAAATGATTGCATGCGGCATCTAATGCAACAGCGAAATTCGAATTTTGGAATAATAGTGAAGCAGTCCCCTCTGATATTAGATGGAAATTCTAAAATGACCGTTGCTAGGGACATCAGAATAGTTTTTTTTGATGGTCTTTTCAAATTTCTGATTATTTTTTATTGGCTATTAGACCAGTGCTAATAACCATTAACTTTTTTCTAAGTCCATTTACTTCTATCTATTCTATATTCTCAATGCCTTTTACTTTTCGTTCATTTTCTTGGCAAAATATACACGAGAAAACGCGAGCTATTTTCTACCAGTTCATTTAGTTAGTATCGGTAATATATATATATATATATATATATATATATATATATATATATATATATATATATATATATATATATATATATTTGTGTGTGTGTGTATGTGTGTGTGTATGTGTGTTTGTATAATATATATATATATATATATATAATATATATATATATATATATATATATATATATATATATATATATATATATATATATATAATATATATTATTATATATATATATATATATATATATATACTATATATATATATAATATATATATATATATTTGTTTGATCTAACTTTTGAGAAAGTTGCAGCTCGTAGAGTCTGATGAAGTGGCGAGGGTTTTGAGTAAGGTGGAAATTTCCTGTGCAGGGGTTTCATCCTCGATTTTGTAAGAGTTAAAGGAGTGACGTGACAGTGACTGTCGTCTGTATCTCTCTCTCTTTCTCTCTCTCTCTCTCTCTCTCTCTGGAGGAACTCATATATATATATATATTATATATATATATATATATATATATATATATATATATATATATATATATATATTTTTTAATATATATATATATATATATATATATATATATATATATATATATATATATATTATATATATATATGAGTTCCCTCCAGAGAGAGAGAGAGAGAGAGAGAGAGAGAGATTACAGACGACAGTCACTGTCACGTCACTCCTTTAACTTCTTACAAATCGAGATGAAACCCCTGCACAGGAATTTCCACCTTACTCAAAAACCCTCGCCACTTCATCAGACTCTACGAGCTTGCAACTTTCTCAAAAGTTAGATCAAACATACAGTATGGTAGAGTATGCGTATTTGTAGATACAGTAAATATGTATTTACATATCGGAGATTATACCTATGAATTGTCTTTAAATGATTCTTTATATCAAATTTTCCTCTTCTGATTTTGCAACCCCAGTTTTGATTACCATGAATCAATGGAATCAATCAACCCCCACCATCATCCCCTCACAGATTCCCTATTCTCTCGTATAACTTTGGTTATATATTTTCACAAAATATGCTGTTATCAATCCTTTCTCGTCAAAGTCATCTGCATTAAGTATATTTTATTTTATCAGTCCTGAAACCTCCTTTAGATATATATTTAAGTCTCTTCGCTTGGCGATAGACTTTTTTTGTGTTCTCCTTACGACTGTCATTCGTAAGTATTTCTGGTTCCTCCCATTCTCCTTGGGATATCTTAGTAGAGTGGTTCTTCTTAACTAAAGGAGATGATTCAAACAGATAAGTTGAACAAAGATAACAACTTTATTCTGTAACTCCATACTAGGAGATGCAGCTCGGTCGGAAGACCGATATGTTTGATGGTTGGCACGGAACTGCCATTCTAAAGCATCGCGTCGATAGCGGAACATTAGCTATCTCAGCAATTCATATAAAAACATACGTAGTCCGCCGGCTCGGAAGTTACAAGTTTCCGGCGTAGGTTAACAGGTCAACCGCTTCCCATGGAAGTTGTTGTGCAAAGTTATCATAAACATAAAATGTTGACAACGCTCCGAGCTAGACCAGGCTACTGCAGACAGCGCATAGCGTAATCTAGATCGCTTTGGTCACGTAGGACCCTCCTAATGCCATGACCTCAGGTCATGGGTTTATATTTACAGATCCTGTAAATTGAATAAATGTATTTATTACATTAGGCTCGGACTGCTACCTATTCAAGCCTTGAATAACAAAAAAAAAAAAATTACTTTAAACATTGTTTCATAGGAGCGTGCTCGTAACATACGTCTAGGTATAACATAATAAGTGATTAAATGCATAAAAAGGTTCTGTTACATACCCTTGTTGACATATTCATAAACAGATAAATACATGGAAAATATAGATCCATGTTTGGTAATAATAATGATTAGGTACCCAAAAAATAATAAAAGGTAAAAATCAAAAGATTAACATGTATACATGATTAATATGATAATAGGTAACCTGATTAAGAATAATGGTTACTAAAATAATGATTATAGCATGATCATGGATAATTGTTAAAGAGTACTTGACACTCTTTGTAATAGATAAATATAATTGTACAATGGTATAATAGTATAACTATTTAAATCTGCAGAAAGCAATATATAGGGCTGATATATTTTATTAGGTGCCCGAAAAATACCTTTAGGAATATATTAATGTATAATATTGGTTGGGCTATAATGTTTTATTAGGTGCCCGGGAGATACTTTAACTGTTCAAATGCAAAGGCGTGAGTCTTTCTTGTCCTTCATTTTTGCCACATACGGACCGCTTTTCACACACAACACAATTCCAGACAATTCCCTAGGCACAAACTGAAGTGGCCAGGTTCAGGCGGCCCTAAACTCAAACGACTTGAGTTTAACGGGTACGTCATCTAGACGGGCCAATACGTTCCCTTGGAGATCCTTCTGTTACGCCTCAGCCTACGCCAAGCAAAGATGTTGACGGCGATAACCAATATGGCCGTCACGCTGAACACGGCTAGCAGAATGTAGTAGCGAAGATTTCTCCACCTGCATAAGTCGGTGACGCGTGGGTCATCTCAGCCAGTTGCGTCAAACGATGAGCCACTCGCGCGTTGGTATGGGAGAGGTAGTGATGGGATGATTGTAGATGCCCAAGTTGTAGTTCGCAAAATACGCCTTCTCACGTATTATCGTGTTGACCCCTCCTGACGGTGTAGTTTGTAGATGTCCCCGTACAACCATCGGCTGCTACGAAGACAGGGGTATGGGCGGTGGTACCGTCCGGACACACTACGTCGAATCCGGCTTTATCATAACGGATCCAGGAACCATTATTCCATCCTGTAATTGAATTTATTACCGTAAAAGGGATAAAGTTTCCCCAGACAACCTTCGCGTTGTATGAGAGAGAGAGCCGTTTAGCACTATGCCTAACTCACACATGAATCCGTTGATATAGGATAGAATTCAAAAGAGTCAGCTGTACAAATTTTATTATTCATGGCTTCTGAACAGTGAGTGAGTTTATCTAAGTCTTTTTATGACTGTAAATGATTTCTTATCAGAAGAAATCAGTACATGCCCCGTCAAATTGGATATTACTGGATTTGAGTTATTCGTCATGAAAGTAGGAAACGGTGCTATTTTGTATGATTGCCAAGCATCGGAAGAATCAAAAGGAATTGTGATCATAATTCTATAATTTTCAACGCTGACTGATATTAGGCTATAATAGAACTCTACTTTATGGGCGTCTAATAAAGGAATATAACCTAGTTTCTCCGTCCGTTTTCCCAAAGTTAACGTCAGATCTTTAATAGGCATGAGGTGAGGAGATAAACACACCCTTTGTTGCTAACGTAATCGCTTCTACGTAATCTTTTGACTTCTCAATAAAATTTGATTGATCGAAGATAACTGGCTGCGAAGTTCAGACAAAGCCAATTCGGTTTTGTGTTGCAAAAACTCAATTCTTTTATTTTGATTATTTATCTTAAGGCATGATTTGAAATTCCTAAGCCTAGATTCGCAACTGATCCTAAGATGTTTAGTCCAGCCAGAATAAGCGGGTTGCGGCGTTCGAGAGATTGTGCCGCAACAGACCACATCAGCAGGTCACGAGCAAGTTCTTCTGCCTCGGCGGTTTTATTTTGTATGTCATAAGACAACATTTCCGCGACGCTTAGTGTTTGAGCTAGCGAAATCTCTGAGTTAGCATGAAAATTACGTTCGTAGCATTTCCTTAAGCGAAATAGCAAACCTCATCAGGTCATTCTTTAAGTTAAAGGACGTCATCTTCAGGCAAGAATATCGCATGCATATCTACTTCTATAACAATATTACTTGACACGATGAATACATCATCTATTCTCTCGATAATCGAGCCATGATTAAATTCTATTTCTTTCGTCCTAGCGCTCTTTCCATACAACAAAGATGTCTGAATACACAATTTATCACTCCTAACAATAACAGATTCATTTTTGAAACCTGCAATGAGTAAAACATATGTAATAACTCGCGTAAAAGAATAGGTTTACATACAATATGATTAATAGATATATATATAAATTATTATACAAGTTTCATAAATACAACCATTTTTCCCTCACTCCATCTACCTTTCTTTAGATTCTGATATGTGCCAATGGGACTATTCTCACATCAGTGGGTTTGGATACATTTTGAACCCTAAATCTATTGGCCGTTAAATTTTCTAAAATGTTTAAACGGGCCTTCAAACTTAGGTGTCAGTTTTATAATTTAAACCTTTACGTACGTATACTTGTATGTATACCTGATCGCCCACGGCATATGTTCTAGTTGGCTTAGCTATTCTATCATGATTTTTTTTCATTATTATTTGTGCTTCTTCTAGATTCTTACGAAGTATATTATATCGACTTATGCTTGCATCCATAACATCCTTTAGAGGATTTGATAAAATTAGTTGTAAGGCGTTAAGATGTGGAAAAGGCCGGGTTCTTCTAGCCGGGATACCGTACAGTGCCTCGTGCGGTGTCATTTTAATAGACACATGATACGAGTCATTAAGTGTGCTTAGTACCGCAGGTATGGCAATGTCCCAGTTGGGGTCTGCCCCCCCTAAGGTGACCCCCCTTAAAATGTTTAAAACCTTACGATTTGCCATTTCCACTAGCCCATTAGACTCTGGGTGTAGATCATGGTATTTGATTTTCTTTATACAAAGGAATTCGCACAAGGATTAAGGAAATGATTATTGAACTCCCCGCCCGAGTCCTGAGATAATGATGTGTGGAATTCCATGTTTACAAATGTAGCACTCGTAAAAACTTCCTAGCGCACTCGACCGCGGTTTTTCGTTTTAAGCGCTATAAGTTCTGTTATCGAGTCAAAGCGTCTATAATTACTAGGAGGTGCTTATTTCCTCTGTCTGACTCGTAAAATCCTGTTAATAAATCTAATGTACTCTTTCAAAGGGTTGATTTGGCACGGGGTAAGCCCCTAGGCTGACAGGTGTCTTCGTGTGCCCTTTGTATTCTTGACAAGTGCGACAATTTGCTATGTGCTTTTTTATATCTGTAAGCATCGTAATGCCAATAAAATAAGGATTTGGCTTTCTGTGACATCAAGAAATAACCCGGGTGTCCATGCAGTGGATTTTCATGCAACCATTTCAAGACAGTGGGTATGAGTGAGATAGGCACACCACCTGGTTGTTATTCAACTGCGGTGTGTTGCGGGTTTTCTCGTCACGGATCTACACAGGATATTGTCCTGTATGATATAATTCTGCTGCTTATACTTTAGGTATTCCTTTTCCTTCGGATTTCCGTTTAACGCAATGATGATTTTTTCTATTTGCGGATCTTTTCTTTGTTCTGTATGTAATAGTTCAGCACTCCAGCCCAGATCTTCCTGTTCAGATATAGTTTTAACAATGGGCGTGGAGGTTGAGATATCTATTAATTCAGCTAATGGCTCGGTACAAAGATGAAGAGGGTTGCGTGATAATGCGTCAGCAATGATATTTGCTTTCCCAGGTAAATACCCGATCCTCGCGCCAAAGTCCTGAATGATCATGTGCCACCGAGTTCGCTTGGGGCTGTGACTAAAGCCTTTAAAGAAGTCGGTTTAGGGGCTTATGATCAGTGAGAACCTTGACGGGATAACCGTATATTATGAATTTAAAATGCACGAGTGAATTAACAATAGCGAGCCCTTCCTTGTCTACTTACTGCATATTTACTTTCGGAAGGTCTCAGTTTACGTGAATAAAAAGCTATAGGGAAAACTGTTTATCATATTGTTGAACGCAATACCCACCTACTCCTAGGTCTGAGGCGTCTGTTGCTATGAAAAATTCCTTACCGAAGTCAGGAAATTTCAAGATAGGAGAAACTACACAGTTCATCTTTCAATTTATCGAACGCCTGTTGATGCATTTCAGACCATACGAAATCTACGCCCTTTTTTATAAGATCGGTTAGGGAGCGGCTATGATTGAGTAGTTTGCGTATAAAGCGGCGGTAGTGAGCCGCTACAGCCTAAAAATTGCTGTATTCCCTTGACGTTAGTAGGTATCGGAAAGTTACGGATAGCCGACACCTTATCATGGACGACTTTAAGACCTTCACTAGAAACCGTGAAACCTAAATAGACTAGTTTCTGTTTTAAAAAATTCACACTTACTTTATCTTTACCCTTAAATTATGCTGCCTTAGTCTTTGTAGCACTAACTCTAATTATGTAAATGTTCTTCTAATGTGTTGGAAAAGATTACTAGGTCGTCCATGTAGGCATGTAGGATATCTCCTAACAAGTCTCCAAACACGATGTTTATCATACGAGTAAAAGTTATAGGAGCACAACGTAAACCAAAAGGCATACGCAAAAATTCATAATGTCCCCTGGCTGTGCTGAAGGCAGTTGCATGGGATACTCTCTTGTTCCAACGGAATCTGATGAAATCCTTTTTAGTAAGTCTAAGCTTGTGAAATATTTGTTCTGACCTAGTAGAGATAAGATATCATCGGTACATGGTACTGGGAATCTGTCAGGGATTGTTTCTTCATTTAAACGACGAAAAATCTACGCATATCCGCCAAGTTCGATCTTTTTTCGGTACTACTATTAACGGAAAATTATAAGGCTGTTTGATTTCCTATGACTCCTTCTTTTACATTTTACCTACTTCCTCTGTTATCTCATTCTGAAATTTCATAGGAAGTCGGTACGAAGGTACATAGATTACTTTCTGTTTGTCCTTGAGCCTTATTTGATGCTCGATGACATCCGTTTTTCCTAAGGTTCCATCAGTAGTGGAAAAAACATCATGATATTTAGTTAAAAGATTCAAGAATTTCTGCTGAATTTCTTCTTCTTGAATGTCCTTATTGATTTTGGTTCTTTATAGATTGCAAAAGGGATTCATCCGCAACTGATTGAGCGTGATTTATCTCAGCTACGGTTAAGAATGCGATGTTTATAAACTTCGGCATCCAAGATATGTTGATTTTTGTGGATTACTAAAGTGGTATTCAAATGATTACAGACTTCGATGTTACATTGTTGTTGTGAGCCGACTGTATAAATGGCTTGTGTGACGGATAATCCGTGTGTTTTCAGAGTTTCGGAAAGGATTAATGTTTCAGATCCTGGCAAGGTTCTCTTTACACGCACTAATATGTTCGAAGTTACGTTAGGCTCGAGAGTTTGCGTGCAAGCTGATATTACGGGTGAGCGAGAGTTCTGTTTGGGTTTGCCTGTATATTTCTTGGTTCATGAGACAGGTGATTGGTTCTGTAATGTAAGTGACAACTCTGTCTGTCTCTTTATTATCTAAAACTGATTTTAGGGTATTAGAAGACCTATAGAATTTCCACCCTTTGATATACACGCCGTGTTTTGCAGGTGCTAAGATAATATTTTGAGTGCCCATAGACGGGTATCCGATAATTACTGCGGATACATATTAATGTTTTGTACAACGATAAAGGTATCAGCAAACGTGCGCTTACCGACCTTGTACTGTACATGAGTTACGCCTACAACATTTAATTCATTATTCCCTATACCTGAGAGCCTTATTCCGGACTTTTCTATAGGGAAATTTGAAAAAAGAGTAAATGATGAGTCCTTAAATCCATGAATTACGTGGACTACCAGAATCAAAAGAACAAAGTGAATGACTTATGGTCCAAATTTACTGCATGTAAGGTTGGTCGCAACTCGTTTTGACTAATAATTGCATGAATTTGTTGCAAATCTACGGGAACCTGCACAGATTTTTTGGATTCGGCCGTGTGTTTCATAGGAAAATCAATTGCCTCACAATGATCTGATAAATGATTAAACTGATTATTTTGCTACAGAAAGATGTTGATATTGATGACCCACATCGCCCTCTCCCCCCTTGGAGTGAACTACGTGGTATTTGTTTTGTTTATCACACCTTGAAAATTCGCTTGCCCTTGCGAGTTCTGGCTAGACGGCCCAGGAACAGAGGTACCTGAAGCACGATTTTGTTTGTTTCTGCTGTTGTGCAGAATTTCCGTTTGGTTGTTTCTTCTTATAGTACTGAGGACCCTTCTTTTTATTTGCACTGGCAACTGGTTGCGTGTTTGTAGCATTCTCTGTTGATTCCTCGAGTAGCAACGGTTATATGAATGAGTTGAACTATGTATTGAACAAAAACGCGTCCGACAGTCTGAAATCATGTGACCTGGTCGTTTACAGTTATAACAAACCATCCCTGCAACTTGATTATTATTATGTACCACATTTACTTGTTGTGGCTTGTTCTCATTTTTTGCAAAAAACTTGAATGAGCGAAGGATCTAGGTCGGTACATTTAGACATGTGTTTTTTTTTTATTTGTTTATACACATCTAATTCCGTACTGTCGGGCTGCAATTTTTTATCAAACACCGTACTAACGCTTCAGGCAACATTGCAGTGATAGACGTAAGGTAGATCAAACGGATAAATCTTTCACTTTGATTTTGGCACTCGTAACCCACCCAGAGTTACTTAAACTATCCTGATATTCATTTAGCCGGTCGGCAATTAGCGCCGCCCGCTCGACAACATTAAGCTGAGTCATGGAGGCTTGGTTAAGGATATTTCTCAATGCCAATACTACATCTAAAGCCTCTTCACCCCCATACACGGCACGTAATCTGATTTTGAACTCGTCCCATGTAAGCGCCTCTTGGAAAGAAACCCCCCTTAGATAAGCACTTGCGTCTCCTTTGGCAAAGTCTATGAAGCTTTTTGCCTCCTGTAATTGTACTGCTGGGTCTGTGATGCTTTTTGCATTTAAATGAGCGTCTACAGATGAGATCCATGCCTCAACATTTTGAGGCAGGAACCCATTGACCCGACCTTGAAAAGGGACAATTGCTGACCTCGCGCTAACGAGAGTCACCACATTGGGGTTGCCAGTCGGAGGAGTTGCCATCTCCACTTTCACTTTTTTCTTATCACTTCTATTCCTTGCGATCCTATCAAAATATCTATAAGAGTACACTCGACCACTACGTAAACGCATATGCAATGTACTGTATAAATGTGTTATAATAATAGGAAAATCCCCCCAAAAATACAAAAATACAGATAATTTGATAAAATATTATACGGAGAATTCCTGCAAGAAACGATTAACAACAACGAGAAGAGAAAAAAAATTAATCTGCGGGCGAGAACTCGTAGTTGAAGATTGATTCTGTAATGAAGGAAGATTAATATGGCGAACAACTCACCCCCAGAATACTGGATGATCAACTCCTGATGAACAACACTTCACTGAGGAAAAGACCTGAATAGATAAAAATGGTACTTAGCTCCAGATTATATTGCGAAGGATTGTTGACATGGGATGACGTCTCAGTTCCTGTCTAAGTCTCGCGTCGGAAGTCGTGATGACGTCACGGTCTTCTCTCGGTGCACGATGCGTGGAGAAGTCCAAGATTGATGACGTCACAGCCTCCGTCCTTGCACTACTGCCTCTAGCTCTACTCTCTGCGTCCTTGTTAGTGATCGCGTGATGTTTCCTGTGTTTGTTTTCTTCTTTCCGTAGATATTCAATGCTGCTCTCGTCCGGTGTAGATTCTCGAAGATAAGTGACAACAGTCGCTCAAACGTCGGTGTTAATGCTTGTATTCTTCTCGATGAAGGACATATCTGCGTCTTCATAAGCTGTTGCGTTGATTGAAGATCCCGTTTCCTCTGTTTAGTTTTGATGTTGAAGGTGGAAGTTGGTTCTTGTAAACCTTCGGTCGGCTGATATGGGTCTTGTTAATTTTATTCTTCGTTATACGCTGCCACCACATTTAAGTCTCTTCGCTTGGCGATAGACTTTTTTTGTGTTCTCCTTACGACTGTCATTCGTAAGTATTTCTGGTTCCTCCCATCTCCTTGGGATATCTTAGTAGAGTGGTTCTTCTTAACTAAAGGAGATGATTCAAACAGATAAGTTGAACAAAGATAACAACTTTATTCTGTAACTCCATACTAGGAGATGCAGCTCGGTCGGAAGACCGATATGTTTGATGGTAGGCACGGAACTGCCATTCTAAAGCATCGCGTCGATAGCGGAACATTAGCTATCCTCAGCAATTTCATATAAAAACATACGTAGTCCGCCGCTCGGAAGTTACAAGTTCCGGCGTAGGTTAACAGGTCAACCGCTTCCCATGGAAGTTGTTGTGCAAAGTTATATAAACATAAAATGTTGACAACGCTCCGAGCTAGACCAGGCTACTGCAGACAGCGCATAGCGTAATCTAGATCTGCTTTGGTCACGTAGGACCCTCCTAATGCCATGACCTCAGGTCATGGGTTTATATTTACAGATCCTGTAAATTGAATAAATGTATTTATTACATATATATATAATATATAATATATGATATATATATATATATATATATATATATATATATTATATTATATATATATATGTAGATATATATATATATATATATATATATATATATATATATATATATATATATACACATATGTATCCATTCTATTTTCCCTCTTTTCCTCGATGTCATGACAAAGTTTTCCCCAAACCAGCCCCCCTCCTATTTTGCATTCACCTACTGTGAGGAGACACGTCCTAAAACCTTCTTTCCTCATAATTTTCGCCTCAGTGCATCTTGCAAATATTCATTCTTCCGTCCTAACGACGGGTTCCTAGCAATCCATTGCCTTTTAGGGAACATATTCAAAAGGCTGTTCACTTTCATTTGCGCCATAAATCGACTGATCCATCTCTCCTCTGCGTACTTTTGCTTTCAGACATCCTAGCACACCCGGTCTTTTTCCTGCTTCTGTTTGCTTAGGCAAAGCGAGCGTTGAAATATTAAAGAAATAACATACTAAAATTCATAGCTGCCGTATCAAAGAGAATGAATAATATCAATATCCCTTTGTGCGTGATGAAGAGCAGCCAACAAACAAACAAGAGGACAAAGTAATACACAGAGACGCTTCGCATTTTAATCACAAAATAAACACCGTCGCCTTTAGCAAAAGTTAGACAAATATTTGCCACCGCGCCACCCAACCGGTTTTCCATTCATCAAAACGTATAAAAAGATATCGCCTAATGTTTTGACAAGACCCCGAAACCTTCTCTCTCTCTCTCTCTCTCTCTTCTCTCTCTCTCTCTCTCTCTCTCCCCGGCAATTCATAATATGTAGTTCCTCCTCGCGCTCCCACGCATCGCTCTTTTGCATCTATATGCATATTCCGTGTTAGCTGAATAACCCATTCCCAAACTACACGGAGCTGTTTCCCATCGGACGGGCGATTTCAAAAGATATATATTTTTCATATATATAAAGTTCTGGCAACTTGAGTGATGCTCGCTCGGAAAGGGGCGCCCCCTCCCCCTTCCTCCTGCCACGGTCGTTTGGGACTTCATCGTCTCTAAGATAGGCTGCTGAACAGGGGGGGGGGGGGGGGGGGGCTGTGGTTGGGGGGGATCCCGTATAGGTCTCGTACAAAAGGTCCTATCAGGGTCCTGTCCACTTCAGGGATTCAGTTCGTGCTTCTTACTTAAAGTCCCTTCTAGGTCATGTATTCCATTTCCACTGCCGTCAAACTTTGGGTTTCTCTCGCTGCTTCTGCACTTTTTTTTTTTTTTTTTGCTGAGGGTTTCTCGTTTCTTTCATGGTTGAGCTCCACTTGTGAAGAATGCCCTTTTTTTTATCCGAATTGATTTTTTTTCCAACCTGGCAACTACATAACTCATGATTCTTTGTATACAAAAGAATCATAACTCATGATCTTTGTATACAAAAGAATTATATATTAAGAAAATATTCCTTGCTTCCCATAAGGTTAAGATGAGGGAAAGAGAGAGAGAGAGAGAGAGAGAGAGAGAGAGAGAGAGAGAGAGGGTGGGCCTGCCTCTGTAGTAGCCCTTCAAGTATTACTTATTATGACTGATCTTATTCTATTTATTTCCTTGAATTTTTACATTCACAAATTTACCCTAAGCATGATGTACTAACTCTCCCAAAAGTTAAAAACATCTAATTAACCACAAACATTCAGAACCCCAGTATGAACTAAGATTTTTTATCTTTATTTTACATCATTCTAAAAATGAATATACCTATTGCTCGTAGGTTTCAAATCTGCTGACATATTCTAAAATTATATTGCATTCTTCATCTGCGCTAAAAGTAGGGTAGTCCAGGACGAGGGTTCTAACTCCTAGTCTTTGTTACACCTACAGCCTCATATCCAATAAAACAAGAGAATGTTGGAGTTAGCAGAAATAGATTGGGATTGGGCGTGTAATCCGTGGCCCATAGGCCTACGTCGTGGTGCCGGAGGCAGAGGGGTATTTTATTATTCCCGTATTTTCTTCCAAGACAGAAATTTCCGGCTTCGAATAAATCTCCCCGTTTTCGGTGATTGATGAAGGTTGGTTGTAGGTGTATGTAAATTTGAAACGGGCTACAAGACGCCAAATAGCTTATGAATATGAAACCCAAAGACTGTTCCGAGGAACTTGTTTTTTGGAGGTTATTATTATTATTATTATTATTTTTTTGTTTGTTTTGTTTTTTTTTTTTTTGCTCTATCACAGTCCTCCAATTCGAATGGGTGGTATTTATAGTGTGGAGTTCCGGGTTGCATCCTGCTCCTTAGGAGTCCATCACTTTTCTTACTATGTGTGCTGTTTCTAGGATCACACTCTTCTTCATGAGTCCTGGAGCTGACTTCAGCCTCTAGTTTTTCTAGATTCCTTTTCAGGGATCTTGGGATCGTGCCTAGTGCTCCTATGATTATGGGTACGATTTCTACTGGCATATCCCATATCCTTCTTACTTCTATTTTCAGATCTTGATACTTATCCATTTTTTCCCTCTCTTTCTCTTCAACTCTGGTGTCCCATGGTATTGCAACATCAATGAGTGATACTTTCTTCTTGACTTTGTCAATCAACGTCGCGTCTGGTCTGTTTGCACGTATCACCCTATCTGTTCTGATACCATAGTCCCAGAGGATCTTTGCCTGATCGTTTTCTATCACTCCCTCAGGTTGGTGCTCGTACCAACTTATCACTAGCAAGGTAGCTGATGTTTCTTGCACAGGCTCCAGTGGAGGGCTTTTGCCCCTGAATCAGGCCTCTTTTTGTACTGGTTCTGTGCAAGTGCCGGGCATATTCGCTTGCTATGTGGTTTATGGTTTCATTTTTCGTATTGCACTTCTACATATTGGGAGAGATGTTATTTCCATCTATTCGTTCTTTGAACATATCTGGTTCTTAGGGCCTGATCTTGTGCCGCTGTTATCATTCCTTCAGTTTCCTTCTTTAGCTCTCCCCTCTGTAGCCATTGCCATGTGTCATTGCTGGCTAGTTCTTTAGTCTGTCTCATGTATTGACCGTGCATTGGTTTGTTGTGCCAGTCCTCTGTTTTGTCTTTCATTCTCCTGTCTCTGTATATTTCTGGGTCTTCATCTACTTTTATTAGTCCTTCTTCCCATGCACATCTTTAGCCACTCGCTTCACTGGTTTTCAGATATTGCCCCAGTGCTCTTGTTCTCGATGTTGACGCAGTCCTCTATACTTAGTAGTCCTCTCCCTCCTTCCTTTTGTGTTATGTATAGTCTGTCCGTATTTGCTCTTGGATGTAGTGCTTTGTGTACTGTCATATGTTTCCTGGTTTTCTGGTCTATGCTGCAGAGTTCTGCCTTTGTCCATTCCACTATTCCTGCACTGTATCTGATTACTGGCACTGCCCATGTGTTTATGGCTTTTATCATATTTCCGGCGTTGAGTTTTGACTTGAGTATCGCCTTGAGTCTCTGCATATATTCTTTCCTGATCGTGTCCTTTGGTGTTTTATATCCCCTCCTTCCGTTATTCCCAGGTATTTGTATCCTGTCTCATCTATGTGTTTGATGTTGCTCCCATCTGGTAGCTTTATCCCTTCAGTTCTCGTTACTATGCCTTTTTGTATGTTGACTAAGGCGCATTTTTCTATTCCAAACTCCATCTTGATGTCCCCAGATACAATCCTTACAGTCTGGATTAGGGTATCTATTTCCTTGATGCTCTTACCATACAGCTTGAGTCGTCCATGAACATCAGATGGTTGATTCTGTGCCTTTTTTCTTGAGTTGGTACCCGGCATCCATCTTCTGTAGTACTTTTGTCATGGCTACTACGAAGAGTAGTGGGGACAGTGAGTCGCCCGGGAAGATCCCTCTCCTGATATTAACCTCTGCTAGTCTTATTCTAGAGCTTGTAAGTATTGTATTCCAGTTGCGCATTGTATTTTTGAGGAAGCTGATGGTGTTTTCCTCTGCCCCATATATTTTCAGGCATTCTATTAGCCATGTGTGTGGTATCATGTCGAAGGCTTTCTTATAGTCTATCATGCCATGCTTAGGTTGGTTTTCCTTCTCCTACTGTTCTTCATTACCATTTTGTCTATCAGGAGCTGGTCTTTTGTGCCCCTACACTTCCTTCTGCAGCCTTTCTGTTGGTGGGGGATGGTGTTTGTCTCCTCTAGGTAGTTGTATAGCCTTTCACTGATGATACCTGTTAGTAACTTCCACATTATTGGTAGGCAGGTGATAGGCCTGTAGTTACTGGCTATATTTCCCTTACTCTTGTCTTTTTGTACTAAGGATGTTCTTCCTGTGGTCATCCATTTGGGTGCATGGTGATTTGAGATACAATGCTGGAGTTGTTTCTGCTATTCGTGGGTGTAGGGCCTTGAAGTTTTTGAGCCAGTATCCATGGACTTCATCGGGACCATGGGGCTTTCTAGTTTGGCATTTTCTTTAGTTGGTGTCTGACTGTGTATGTCGTGATCTCTGTGAATCTTTGTTTTATTCTCCCTGTTTCTTCTTCCTTGACTTCCTGGAGCCATGTTGCACGTTTGTTGTGATACCGGATTGCTCCATATGTTTTCCCAGAGTCTCTTACTTGGTTCGGCTTCAGGAATTTTCTGGTGGTTGTCTTCCCCCCTTAGTTGGCTGTATAGTCTTTTCTGGTTGGTTCCGAATAGTTTGTTCTGTTGGTATCCCTTATTCCTGTTCATGTACCGTTGGATCTTATGTGCTTTGGCCTTAAGCCTCTGTTTTACATCTTCTATTGTGTTGTTTAGTCCCCTCTCTTGTACTTTGTATTTCTCGTTGAGTTCCTCCCTTGTTTTCTTGCTTCTTAGCCTTTTTTCTGCCATCTCTTTCAGTTTACTCAAGTCAGATCTCGTCACCATGATTTGCTTTTCCAGGCGCCTTTTCCAAGGAGGTTGCTGTTTTGGTTTCTGTTGGGTTGGTTGTGCTGGTGGTGTTGGTGTTCGAATCCCCATCAGTTCTGCTACTAATCTGCTCCTGCATATGCCAAGTTATTTGTTTCTGTGATACTGGTGGTGTGTATTATGCCCATTATTTCATTGACCTCACGTTGTTTTCTCCCTTAATTTCTTAGTGTTGTAGGCTTTCATGGAGGGATCTTTGTTCTCTGTATCTGGCTCCATCCATTGTCTAATCTTTTCTACCCATTCCGCCTCTCTGTTACTTCGTCGGTGTTTCTTCCTGTGTCCGTTGTTTGATACCTCATCCTCCCTGTCGTTTTCTGTGGCATCGTCTCTCAGTTCGTCTTCGTGTAATTCGTTGTCGTGTGACATTCCCCTTTCCAGTTCTTCTCTTTCTGTTGGGGAGAGCCAGTTCTTTTTCTTTATGTTCCCTTACTGGTTCTGCCAGCCTCTTGCTCTGTTTGGGGGTTTTTGTTATCCTCTCATTCCAGATGTTGACCAATCTTCTTCTATATCCTCTCTCCGTCGGGTTGCTTCTGATGTAGCATCTCCATATTTCCTTATTTTCTTCTCTTGTCCATTTCTTCCTTTTTGCCTCTGTATTATTATTATCATTATTATTTTGCCTTCACTTTGTGTCATTTTTATTGCCATTTCTATCCAGAAGATGTATCATCACGCAAAAAAAGCCGTTTAAATGCATTAATTCGGTAGTAGAATGTCTATTTTGACCGTTATGGCGCGAAAATTCCCTCATTTAGGCGCGCACAAGGAACAAGCATACCAAAGGGACCACTGACTAGAAATTCAATCTTCCACAGAATACGGCGTTCATTAGGAAGAAGGAAGCAGAGGTAAAGGGAAATGCAGAAAATAAAAAGAAAATATAATTCAATAAACAATAAACTTACTTAAATGCAAGGAGGATAGAATTAGGTTAGGAATGCATCGCCTGCGTGTCAGTTGTTTTCTGTTTTCAGCTGTTGTCTATTTTCATCCGAAAAGTGGAGAACAGAGCAGAGCCACACACATATATCTCGCACAAATCTGCTTTGGAAGGAACTGAACAATTTATTCGTCGAACGTCTTCCCCAGCATCAGAAATTGCCTTGCACATTCCGCATTCCAGGAAAGCAATACTTTACCCAGGATTACAAGTCGCAATTGCATTCAAGCAACGCCTCTCTCTCTCTCTCTCTCTCTCTCTCTCTCTCTCTCTCTCTCTCATGTCAGCGGGCTTGCAGCCGTGTTGCTATTGTGGCTTAAAGTCTTTGAGAGAACTTGTGGAGATTTTTTTTTTTTTTTTTTGCTGAATTTGGTCCTTGGAATACTTATTATTATAAGTTTTATTTCTAAAATAATTCGTTTCTGTTACGTGTAAAGCAATACATTTATTAAATATCTATATATATATATTATTTATTTATTTATATATGAGTGTGTATGTATATATATGTGTGTGTGTGTGTGTATTTATGGCTTAGTAATAATCCTCTACCGGTCAGGATTTGTAACCCTTTTCATTTCTCCTTTGGGATGTTAGATATATATAAATCACGCGCCAAAGTGATAACGATGACATATATACCTACGTACATACGTATTTTTTCTCATTTCTCTTGTAATTTCAGTTTCCCGTCTTTCCTAGAATCTCCTATCGTGCAAGATGAAAATCAACTGATACTGTACTGCTCTTTCTTCATTTACCGTTCTAATGTTTCACCCTGACCCCCTAAGTGATATAGATCTACCCCTGAATAAATATTTGAAATGTGAGGACCATGTTTCACCTTTGACCCTTAACTTCTACATTTCCATAAATTTTGAACTCGCTGCCCTCTGAAAAAACCTCGATTCCGGACTAGGAAATGAAAAAAAAATTAAAAAACAAGAGACCTCTTTCTCCACGTCAGATGCGAACAAGTGTATATACCCAGCCGTACTACGCAATCTATTTCCCTATTTTGATGACACGAATTCAAGGTTTTCAGCAGAAAAAAATCTCGATGAAAATCTTAGGGAACTGAAAAGTCATTTCCGTCATTTTTTTAAATTAATACCGCCGTCATAAAACATATACGCAATCCGATGAGAATTTAAAACTAAGGGAAGCAGTCCGGTGTCCTTGAGAGAAAAGAAACAAGAAGAAGAAAGGATCTACACCCAGTATACTTAGTCAAGTGTTTCGTGTGACAAAGAATAATGTACAGACTTCAAAGACACCTCTTTTTGCTATGACGTTAAAAAGGTGCACTACTTGGTTGCCTTGGAGGCTACATAAGGAAACAAAAGCATCTTTTCCTAAACTATCTTCGTACTAGCTGGCATTCTGTATTTTCTTTAGAATGAGTAAAAATCAGCAGGTCTCTGGACCAGAGAAATTGAATTTAATATTCTCAAGAAGAATATTTCTTACGTCTTTGTTGAATGTTTTTATTATTCATTTTTCCAAAGATGGGTAGCCACCAAGGTCGTTCTTGCGATAAAAACCGAGTCCTTTGAACCGTTTTTGCTACTTTTGTGGCTACAGTATGTTCTTATGTCTTTCTGTAAATGCATTTAAACCCCCACACCACGCTCACTCACAAACACACACGTATATGTATGTATTATATATAAAAGAGAGATAAAAAGAAAAACAGGGCGGGTGCATTTATGTAAACAAGTGATGCAAATTTGGCTCATCGCCAGTCCTTTATTGCCCCGACATTCCCCGAGAGAGAGAGAGAGAGAGAGAGAGAGAGAGAGAGAGAGAGAGAGAGAGAGAGATTCGGCCTCAGAGGAATGCAATTTTCCCCAAGAGCTATCCGATTGGGCCGATCCATAGGTGGCGTTTTCCAAGCCTCACGGAATGCTCCGGAATGAAGAAGTTTCGGCGAGCGAGGTTTGGAGTCTTCCGACGGAACGAAGCAAAAATTAGTAAAACATATATAGATGATGCAAAAGAATGAATGTTTTTGCGTATAAAAATTGTGGTATGTCTATAGTGGCATCTGACAGTTTACAAAAACATTAACATATATTACAAGACTGGAAATTGGTTAGTATATATAAAGAGACTAGGGTCTTAGGATATCTAGAAAGGTTAATAAAACTAAAACAGATAAATAGAAGAGAATAATTAACATGTAGAGCACCATTTTAAAGAAGACAAGAAACATAAACGTATATTTAAAGACAGAAATATTGCTTGTGCATATAAGGAGGCGTAAGAGAACAGGGGTATCAAAAAAGACTACAAAAACATTGGCGTGTATTAAATAGAAGAATTTTTTTTTAATATAAAGACTATAGAGCATCTGACAGACTAGAAAAACATTGACATATATTACAAGATAGGAAATTTGTTAGTGTATACAATGAGATTGAGTCTAGTAGGCCATCTTGAAAATGACAAAAACTTCGACATACATTAGAAAACAAAACTGTTGTTAGTACAAGTAGTACATCTAATAAATGGCGAAAGCATACACATTTATTAAAAGATAAAAGGTGTAAGCTTATTAAAAGTGGTAAAAGACACAGCTGAAGTAACACAACGGCTATAAACCTTCATAACTTGTATAAAAGTATAAGGGCAAAAAAATTATATCAAAATAATAAAAGTATAAATGTACATAAAAAAATAGGAAAGTGCTCACAAAAAGTATAAGGTCATTCCCTCATATATATATATATATATATATCCTATATAATATATATATATATATATATATATATATATATATATATATATATATATATATATATACTATCTATAAACTATATAATATATATTATATATATATATATATATATATATAGATATATATATATATATATACTTTATATATAGATATATATATATATATATATATATATATAGATATAGATTATATATATATATTATGAATATATATATATATATATATATATATATATATATATATATATGATATATATCTATGTATATATATAATATATATAGATAGATATATATATATATCTATATATATATATATATATATATATATATATATATATATATATATATATATATATATATATATTATATATATCTATATATATATAGATATATATATATGAGATATATATATATATATATATATATATATATATATAGTATATATATATATATAGTATATATATATATATATCTATATATAGATATATATATATATATATATATATATATATATGCTTAAAAAATCACAGTTAGATGCAAACGTGACTTCATAAATAAGCGAATACCAGGGGAAAATGATAGTCAGGAATCCAAGCGAACTAATATATATATACATATATATATATATATATATATATATATATATATATATATATATATATATATATATATATATAGTTAGATAGATAGAGGATTATAAAAAGATATATATATATATATATATATATATATATATATATATATATATATATATATATATATATATCATATATATATATATATTGTTACGTTTTAAGCCCTGGCCTGAAGGGGCCCCCAAATATGTAAAGGAAAATAGTTGAGGGAACATGCAGAATAAATTACTTGAACTTACCTTAAAAGATTATAGTGTTAATTTACTCTAGAGGAGGTCGCCAGGAAACTCAGCTAATTACTTTACATACATATATTTACAGGAGGATACTTAATAGCCTGGGAAAGTAAATGCAACTTGTCCACACGTGGGACCAATAATATCTCTCACAAGGGGATAGTTGGCTAAAAATGCGGTTCACGTAAAAGCTGGCTTTCAAAATTGTTCATATGTCTTGCGGTAAAGCATCACTTGTAAGACTTGGACATGTGACTCAGGAAATCTGGAAGAAATCCCAGATTAGACAGAAAATAATCAAAGAGTTCTTGCACAAGTTACAGTTATTCACTTTGTCTAACACACTGGGGAGGAACTCTTAGCATTTATTGAAATATTCAATGACTTCATTTGTCTGGGACGATCACACAAGGGAGGCATCGGCCACGAGGCAGTGAGAGGAACAAAGGAATGTTCATTTGAGAATTAGGAGTTTTAATTTAGATAATGGGGATTAATTATGACACTAGGAGGGAAAGAACTGGCAATATGACTGATTCACAAGACGTACCTGGATGCCATAATAAGTGGACCTTTGTGGAAATGCGGCGTCGGCTTTGTCTCAGGTCTGGGCATGCCAGTAACGCCTCGGTAGGCCTAAATGGAAGGCTAGGCTGGCTGGGACATCCGTCCAAGGTCACGACTGGAGACGACTGAGGTCAAAGGCAGGTGTGTTTCATGGGGGATGGGTTCAGCTTAACCCCCCAAGAGCAGGCCATCCTGGAAACAGAACACACGGCCAGCAAAGGGTTCACAGGAAAAAGGAGCTTAAGACGTAGGCCTATTAAGTACCTGACTGCCTACACCCTTCCCTTTGGGATACGTCCCTAAAGCTGACAAGAGTCTATATTCCCCCTCTCTAACAGGAAATTCTTATCTTTGGCTGACGTGCTTTGGATTCCCGCCTAAAATCAGCTGATATTAGAGTAAATGGCTGCTTTTCTAGCAATCAAAATATTTAACTAAATGCTGGGTAGACGAGAAGATCAATAAATGTAACAGCTCCCCCTGTTAAGAAGGCATTCACTCCCTTTCGGGCGTGAAGGCCTTGGCTAAATAAGTTGATCGTCTCGACTACCCAGTTCTCTTACTGTAACAAGTTTTTAGAGCAGCGATACAGCTAACTACAGTGGCCTACCTAACTTATAGGTGGAGATGCTAAGTTTACGAACTTACGGAATTAATGTAGTCTAGCCTAAGTGAGAACTACTGGTTGTCTGTGACGACAATCTACTCTACCCCTATGTAAGGTTACTTGAAAATTCTACTTGCTACTACCCTAATGCCCTGGTACTAAATCATTAGCCTAACCTACTCATTACAGTTAATTAGAGACGCAATCACTCCAGAGTGCGGTACGCACAGCAGTGGTTTATCGAACTGAGTTGTTAAAGTACATGAGATGAGGTAATGATGCGTGAGGATGATGAGTGGTTAGTAGTGTACCAGGATGGAAATATAAGGAGGTAATTATGACATTTACGTGAGGGTTAGTATTACCATTTCTAGGCGTTAGAGGGTTAGTTTACTGGCAGAGATCAGGCTGGCTACTTTCTCTGGGTAGGTGCCAGGATCATTCTGCAAATGAATGTGACACTGTACCTAGGGCACAAGTGCCAAGGAGAGCATGTGGCTCTCTGGTTAGTTTGGTGATTTGTTACGTCCCTCCTTCTTCTTCTTCTTCTTATAAATATATATATATATATATATATATATATATATATATATATATATATATATATATATATATATATATATTTCTATATATCTATCTATATATATATATATATATATATATATATATATATATATATAATACATATATATATATATATTGTTACGAAGTGCCAAGTATCTGGTTACATTCACTGAATACTCTAAAGGCAACAGTGATCCCTTAACACTTACCAGTATTGCAGAAAATCAGACTAAGTTCATCAAAACGGTGTGAGGTATCTTGTAAGTAATTAAATTAATCAAAGGCATCACTCCATCAAGAACTTTAAAAATCTAAGTATTTCCCTGAGTTTCAGAAGTGTAAGTACTTCCCTGCTTCTAGGTCACTTCAAAGTAAATTGAAGGAAAGCAAATCAATTACCATCTATGTTTCTACTTAACATAAATATAATCAAATGCAAATATACTGGTATAAAATAAAAAACACTTATAAAAATTTTAAATACAAAAATTTATTATTAAACTCAAAATTTATAAGTGAAATTCACAATATCAGGGAAATTACTGTTACTTGAAAACAAAGTAAAGTTTATTTAATTCTTGAATCAGATTAAGTAAAATTAAATCAAAATTAATTTATCACAAAATTCAAGAAAATTAATTTAATCAAAATTCAAAGGTGTTAGGCAATAATTGAACATTTGAAATTAATTCACAAGTGCTAAACAATAATAAAAGTTGAAAAGAATTCTAAGTAATGCAAATTAATTCAACAAGTGTAAATTTAATTAATGTGCAATGATTTAAGCAATGAAAATAAACTAAGTCAATTAAATTGTGAATGCAAATAAAAATATAAAATAAAAAGGCACACTTCAATAAGAAAATGAACAAGTGCACAAACAATTGAACAAACACAAAACACAAAAATATTCAATGTGTAAACGTGTAAATCTTTTCACTCAAAACATTGTAACCATCAGTTTTTACCAAACCTTCATAACCACCTGTTATTAGTTATTAGTTAACCAAACCATCATAACTTTTAGTTATTAGTTAATCACTGTTCCTAACAATTATTAGCTGTTAGTTA
>NC_087211.1:88121445-88123945 GCF_015104395.2 Macrobrachium nipponense | reverse complement strand
ATGTCGTAGTGCATATGGAGAAGTCTTTGCTTAGACACTGAATTTGGAGTTCTGTTATAATGAGTTGTGGTACATTGGTGATTTTTTCTAGAATTTCCTGGACAATTTTATTTGCCGAGTTTTTGCCCTTTTTCAGCAGTTATGCTAAAGAGAGAGTTTATAGTTTTGACTAGAACATTGAGTTACTCTCTGAGAATTGGAGTTATATTATTTTGGAATAATTTGAGATTTAATATATTGGAGATATATTTTGGCCATTTGATATTTGCCAATGGTGGTGTGAGCTGTTTAGTTCAATTATTTTGCAGCCATCTTTATTGTAAATGGAGACACATTTTTGAGGAGATATATGGGCAATATTTGTGAGTGTGTCAGCTAGATGCTTTGAGTGCACATTTTTTTGGAGATGGGATTTCATTTTTGATTATCCTGCTTGGAGATATATTTCTTTGGAGACCTGTTTTATTCCACATGGAGTTATTGGTGAAACAGAGGTAAGTATTTTTTTTATTTGCCGGAACAGAGGTGAATATTTTGTATTCCTGGAGTGGGTGTTTTTTATTAACACGTTGTTATTGGGGAAATAAGAGGGAATATGGTGTGGTGTGGTTATTAATCAAATGGAGGAAATATTTTTATCGCCGGAGTGGTTTTATTATTAATATGGGGATTTATATATTTATATATATGTGGGTGGAATTAATCTTTGTCGGGTGACCTTTTTTGTGGTTATGATTTTTTGAGTTGAATTCTGGGAGTTTTTTCAAGCCATGAGAAGAGTTCTGTGGTTCTTTCTTTTTGGTTTTGTGACTAATTGGAGGCGAGTGGCATTACTGCAGTACGAGTCCTATGGAGATGTGCATTTTTTTATGTTCACAAGTGTGTTATTTTTGGAGGCATATAATTGCTGCATTACGAGTTTATCGTAGTTTTTCTTATCCCGAATAGGTGATAATTTTTTTTATAATTGGGCAGTGTCATGTGAGAGTTACATCTTTAAGACAATCTTTGAGCAGCTTAGTCATATCCTGGAGTTAATTTAGTGGAATGTGCTTACGTGATTTCAGTATAGAACCTTTTTCTTGAGAATCATGAGTTTCTGAACTTGCGAGTCTGACTAGACATTTTTTTGTGCTGCTGCTCGAGCACACCGTGTCCACATGAGGATTTTTTGCTGAAACCGCTGTGATGAGTCCAGTGTGCTGCCTTTTCCTGTAGTGGTGATTGCTCAGAGTTTTTGCAATATCAGGAAATGTTGACCATGGCATTTCATGAAAGTGCATGTGTAATGGGTTGCTTTCTGACCGTGTCCAGTCGCATGAAAGTTGCGATGTCAAAAATTCCGTAACTATACATGTGGCATTTATGGGGAAGAAGTGGGGTTATATATATCATGCATATATTATGTGTTTTGTGATGGGGAAGTTTACTTGTGATTAACTTTTTTTTTTATATTTCTCTTCCTTTTCCCACGAGAGATGTAACTGGGGATTTAGCTTTAAATAGCATTTCTTTTTGGACAGGATATGTAATTTATCGGGGTTGCGATTTACATAAATGGGCGTTTGACATTAAGTCTCATTGTAATTAATTATGTGAGCAGTAAAAGGGGTTTTTGCTGTTAAACATTGGAGATTTTTACTGATTTTGTGGGTTGTTCAAATATCAGAGCTTGAGAGAACATTTTTGATTTTTGGGTCTGGGCTTGTTACGTGACTTTTTTTTTCTGGGCTCATTACCTTTTTTCTTTTTTTTACTTGTGGGAACATTCGAGTTTGAAATGTGAGTGCAGAAGTCCGTGGAGTTACTGTGAGTTCTGGATTGTGTGTGTTGATTGAGAGTTTGGAGAATTGAGATAGAGAACTTAATATTTCCTTTGCGAGTTGTCATAATGACTTGTGATTTAGTGGTCATATTAAATGGAGTATTTCTGAATTTTTGAGGTCATTATTTGATAGAAGTAGTATGTCTGGGGTTAATTCTTTTTTGATTGACCGATGACTTGACTGACATACTTACACACCATAATCGCCATTCCCCGACGCTAGCTAGACGTCCACCAGCCGTGCAGAGATGTTGCTGTCATTTGTCCAGGGTAATTACGAGAGTTTCTACGAGTCTACAGAGTTCTACAGCGCTTTTTGGATCTACAGAAACCGTTAGAAGTCTTCTACAGGGAGGGAGGCATTCCGTCTTCCAACAGCTTGCTACAGTCTGTGCAGGAAGTTGCAGACAAAGAGGGATATTCAAGAATCCAAAATTAAAAAATTTATGTGCCCGAGTATTATTTGAGATGAAGCGTGATAAGACTTTACTTTATAATGCCAGAGATGTGCAGTTATTATTATTTGTGTTTTGAGCTGACCAATGTTTTTTATATATATGAGCTGTTTGTGTGGCCCCTGATGGCTAGGCAGGGGCTAGCAATTTTTGGTGGCCGAGCTTCTGTCAGATGAAAGAGGGTTATAATTAATAAACATATTTAATAGCCATGTGATGT
>NC_087211.1:88111445-88116445 GCF_015104395.2 Macrobrachium nipponense | reverse complement strand
GGCACACCGGATACTACCTTGGCTTCATCCGATTTCTCATCGTTTGCAATAACTATCTGTTTTCTGTTGTGTAAAACAGATAGTTGTGAACAGAGGTACAGTAAAAGGAACGAAAGGGGTTGAAGCTGTGGGCTGTAGGGACGCTGCAAAGAACTTTACTTAATCTTACAGTGCAGTGCGTGAGGTGCACTGATGGCAGTATTCCCTTCTGGGGCAAATGCTATGAAGTGATACATAAAGATTATCCCTCAGGCGTCTCTTCTTTCAATAAAAGATACTTCTGTATCAACAGAACTTTATTCCTTTCAATCACTATCTACAATTTAACCTGTCTTTATGTTTCGTTACAATTGTAACTGTGAATTACCAATGCCTCTCGAGGTATTCAGGATTCCAGTGAGGTCTGTTTTACGCTCCAGTAACGAACTGATATTGCACATGGGCGGGACTCTAACTACGCCCTCAAAACTCCTCGTATATCTGGGTTACGGAAATGAGGCCCTTATGGGCGGATGAGCATTTGCATATCCCAGCGCGCCAACCTAAAAGAACGACATATTTCGCGCAATTTTTGGCGTTGCGTCAGAATTAGCCGTCGCCTGAGTGTGATATTGCGCAACTTGGCCCCAGTAGCCAGCCTATTTTGATGGCGAGGAAAGACGGCTGGTGACGTGTGTGTGTGTGTGTGTGTGCGTAGGCTGCGCAAAAAAAAAAGTTAAAATATTAATATTGAAAATACACACACACATATATGCATCTCACTGATGTTGTATACTATATATATATATATATATATATATATATATATATATATATATATATATCAGCAATAAGTCACCAAACAGCACGTGACAAATATGTACGTAAATAGCCACATGAAAGGTGAAGAATCAAAGACCAGGTACCAAGCGCTTTCGTGTATTGCGTACACTTCGTGTATTGTGTAACGCAATACACGAAAGCGCTTGGTTACCTGGTCTTTGATTCTTCACCTTTCATGTGGCTATTTACGTATATATATATATATATATATATATATATATATATATATATATATATATATATATATATATATATATATATATATATATATATATGATGTATAACTGAATCACGAAAGTTTGGAACGTGATAAATCCATAAGTAAAGCGAAACTCTGGTTGTTTGTTTATTTTTCCATCGTGGCTTATACCTTTTTATATATATATATATATATATATATATATAATATATATATATATATATATATATATATATATATATATCAATTGATCAACTTCAATACGATACAGAATATTGCAACGTGGCAATGCAATTCATGAGAATATTATTTCGCATTAAGTAGTCATTCACGGGATAGAATCTTAATTTAGATCCTCGCTCAGATCTAGTCATTTGGTCCTGCTACCAGACAGACAAACAGGCATAAGACAAAACAGCCTCAAAACAAAACCTTCTTGGTTGATAGAAAGTTCCATTTCTTCTCAAGACATCGTCGTAGAGAATAAGCGCTGGGCCTGGATAGTAATCCTACAGGATATTTGGAAGTGGTAGGATGGGGAGGGGGGGAAGGGGGAGGTTGGTGTTAGTGGGTGTGGGAAGTGTTGAGACGTATTTGTGTACGTTGGGAAATGAGGGAGGTGGTGTAAGAGTGTAGATGTATTAGTGGTGTATGACTAGGTATATGAATGAATGTATGTATTATTGTTATTATTATTATTAATTCAGAAGTTGAACCCTCTTCATATAGAACAAGCCCACCACAGGGGTCACTGACTTGAAATTCAAGCTTCCAAAGAATATTATGGTGTTCATTAGAAAGATACAACAGAAATACAGAAAGACGGAGATCACATATTAGAAAAATAAATAAAAATAGACAAATTAATAACCTAGAAAATACTGCGGCCATAAGTTCATAGTTGATGAATTCCAGAGGAATGAACCAGACCAGGATTTATTTCGGATCGAATGATAAATTCAGGCGCCGTCTGGAAATGTAAAACAAGAATTTCCAAACACCCCCACCCCGCCCCCCATCCCCCTACCAACGTAATTTGTTAGTTTACAAGGGATTTCACCCCGGCTTCTGTTTACTGACATACGAAGCGCTGATTACAATCTTTTTCAGCGCCATGTGCATTTTTAAAAAGATTTAATCAAAATGGAAGGACGTGGATATTAAGAAGCCTCAGAGTCAAAGAAGAGACCAAGGTTCTGGGATGGTAGGAGTGAGATTAGGTAGCTCTCTATGAAAACTTGAAAAAGGACGAAATAAGGATGATATGAAGCAACATGATGTTGATTAAAAACTTTCTCTCTCTCTCTCTCTCTCTCTCTCTCTCTCTCTCTCTCTCTCTCTTTTACACAAACATACCCTCTCACGATAGCACACAAGAGATACAAGAAATTAATGCCGGTGAATTCATTTATGTGGGTAGATATCAGTAAAAAGCTTTCTCTCTCTCTCTCTCTCTCTCTCTCTCTCTCTCTCTCTCTCTCTCTCTCTCTCTCTCTCAGAAAGGAATCCTATTGATATCAATGCACTTATAAACATCAATAAGATGTGATAAAGCGGGAAATTAACAGAAACTTAACTCAAAAAATACCTAATCATTTGTCGCTCACACACTAATCGACCTTGAATGAATCCAATGGAATTGTAAGCTGATGAGAGAGAGAGAGAGAGAGAGAGAGAGAGAGAGAGAGAGAGAGAGAGAGAGAAAATAACCTTTATTGTTTCTCTCTCATTAAATGACCACCATTGACCTTCTGATGATTCCATCCACCCCTATTTTGAGGGAGGTATCATTAGCGCTATTTCATTATTTTTTATTTCGCGATTCAACCTTGTCAAAGACATTGAAAGGTCGGGAATGTCAGAATGGTTTTTTTTTATGCTAATTAAATAAATGGAGCCGTTTGCTTTGAACACAGGGCTCTTGACTATAGAGCTAATCTTGACTGGGGAGGCTTTTGTGTTCGTAAAAATATTCCGTCAACAAACGGAATTCAGGGGGTCTATTGAAGGAATGATTATTATGGCATTCAGGATTATTTGCAAAATTGATATGAATAGGTGGGGATTTTTTATGGTGAAGGGTTTTACAGAGGCATTTGTGTGTGTGTGTGTGTGTGTGTGTGTGTGTGTGTGTGTGTGGTGTGTGTGTGTGTGTGTTTGTAATGATGAGCTTGAGACAAGCATTTTTCTAGTACAGACCTTTTTTTATGGCACTTTTTAAGGTGAAGACGAGGAATCTGGTAGAGTTTAATAGTAAAGGCCTAAGGCTGGCATTTATTTTTAAAGGTGTATAGCCAGTATATGGATTTTTTTTTATAATGGGGAGTCTAAGAATTTATTTATTATTATTATTTTTTTGTTTTTTTTTTGGCGGGGAGTGGGGGCGGTCAATGGAGCGCATAATTATGATAGACTCGTTTTCATAGTGAAAAACCCGAGATGATAAAGTTAACGAGACTGAAATTCGCAGGACTGAAAAACAAAACTGCATTCGGGTCAAATGAATTTTAATGAATTTATTAAAAGTAAATTAGAGTTGCTTTTGCAATAGTGGTCTTGGTCAGAATTTATTTTCAAACATCTATATTGAACTAGAGTGAATTTGAACCGACTTCACTTGAGCGAATTTGGACTGAAATTAGCAAGAACTAAATCCAGCCCGAAGTTATTGTGACAATTAAAAACCTAGGAGTCCATAATGGTGCTGAATTTCATTCGCTAATTCCAGCCACCGTAAAATTATCTAGACAAATTACAAAAACTAAATTACGACGTCGTAAAGAATCGGAAAAACGCCCCGTTTCAGCAATGATTGCCGGTCATTAACTGCGATTCCCTTCGTTTGGCTGATTTCTGCTGTGATGCCTCGTGATGGAGTCTCATAATGGCTGACTATCAAATGACAATCAGTAGTCAGATCGAGTTTTTTTTTTTTTATCGCGCCGAAGTCAGTCAATTTGCAGAATATTTCCACCGGAAGTGTGCAGAGGTCATTGAGAGGGCTTTCAGTGTGCGTATGTATACACACACGTATATATATACATATATATATGAATATTGGTAACATTACCATGATTCATATACATGCATTAAGCTACAAAAATGTCCGTCAATATCCAATTCACTTGTTGGCCGAGTTGGTAAAGACGTCACTGAAGCCCTGATTTCTCCTCTGTGCGATGGTTCGAATCCACGAGAAGACGGTATTATTTTCAACAACAACAAAAATTCAAAAAAACCCCTTCGGTTTACAGATATGAAAATATATCAATTCCAAGGCAGAGCGAATTGGATATCAATGACATTTGTAGCTTCGTGCAATATATATATATATATAAATATATATATATATATATATATATATATATATATATATATATATATATATATATATATATATATATATACATATAAATATATGTATGCTTAAAAAATCACAGTAGATGCACGTGACTTCATTAAATAAGCGAATACCACAGGAAAATGATAGGCAGAAATCCAAGCGCTTTCGTCTTTACTAAGACATTGTCAAGGAACGAATGAAATACGGTTGGAAAGAAAGTTATCAGGTAAACAACAAGATCAAGAATACCAGAGGGTTAATTGTCAAAAGGGTAAAAATTGAAGAGATAATCCAGGGTTATTGGAGATCACACGGTCACAAACTTAAACATAGATCTAACCCTAACAAACTACAACGTATCGCATAGTCATAACCTGTAAAAATAGAATATATTAATTTTGTTGCTTATATTTATCTACAACTTTTTTCATTATGAAGGTATCAAGTTTAAATAAATCAAGATTTAAATTTAGAACATATCCATTATTTCACTTGATGAAACAACATTCAATGATATTCCTTTTAACTGTGTCATTACATGGGATTAAGGCTCTTGCTTGACTCCAGTTAATAGGAATATCTAATTCTCTCATATGTACGAATAATGCATTCGATATTTGCCCAGTTCTCACAGAA
>NC_087211.1:88109570-88110945 GCF_015104395.2 Macrobrachium nipponense | reverse complement strand
CAATAAACAATAAACTTACTTAAATGCAAGGAGGATAGAATTAGGTTAGGAATGCATCGCCTGCGTGTCAGTTGTTTTCTGTTTTCAGCTGTTGTCTATTTTCATCCGAAAAGAAAAGTGGAGAACAGAGCAGAGCCACACACATATATCTCGCACAAATCTGCTTTTGGGGAAGGAACTGAACCAAAATTTATTCGTCGACGTCCTTCCCCAGCATCAGAAATTGCCTTGCACATTCCGCATTCCAGGAAAGCAATACTTTACCCAGGATTACAAGTCTGCTTCAGCAAAGATTCTCTCTCTCTCTCTCTCTCTCTCTCTCTCTCTCTCCTCTCTCTCTCTCTCTCTCTCTCTCTCTCATGTCAGCGGGCTTGCAGCCGTGTTGCTAAATTGTGGCTTAAAGTCTTTGAGAGAACTTGGTGGAGATTTTTTTTTTTTTTTTTTTTTTTTTTTTTGTGTTTTTGGCCTGAATTTGGTCCTGGAATACTTATTATTATAGGTTTTATTTCTAAAATAATTCGTTCTGTTACGTGTAAAGCAATACATTATTAAATATCTATATATATATATATATATTTATTTATTTATATATGAGTGTGTATGTATATATATATATGTGTGTGTGTGTGTGTATTTATGGCTTAGTAATAAATCCTCTACCGGTCAGGATTTGTAACCCTTTTCATTTCTCCTTTGGGATGTTAGATATATATAAATCACGCGCCAAAGTGATAACGATGACATATATACCTACGTACATACGTATTTTTTCTCATTTCTCTTGTAATTTCAGTTTCCCGTCTTTCCTAGAATCTCCTATCGTGCAAGATGAAAATCAACTGATACTGTACTGCTCTTTCTTCATTTACCGTTCTAATGTTTCTCCCTGACCCCCTAAGTGATATAGATCTACCCCTGAATAAATATTTGAAATGTGAGGACCATGTTTCACCTTTGACCCTTAACTTCTACGTTTCCATAAATTTTGAACTCGCTGCCCTCTGAAAAAACCTCGATTCCGGACTAGGAAATGAAAAAAAAATTAAAAAACAAGAGACCTCTTTCTCCACGTCAGATGGGAACAAGTGTATATACCCAGCCGTACTACGCAATCTATTTCCCTATTTTGATGACACGAATTCAAGGTTTTCAGCAGAAAAAAATTTCGATGAAAATCTTAGGAACTGAAAAGTCATTTCGTCATTTTTTTTAAATATCCGCCGTCATTAAAACTTATACCGCAATCCGATGAGAATTTAAAACTAAGGGAAGCAGTCCGGTGTCCTTGAGAGAAAAGAAACAATAAGAAGAAAGGATCTACACCCAGTATACTTAGTCAAGTGTTTCGTGTGACAAAGAATAATGTACAGACTTC
>NC_087211.1:88087070-88104570 GCF_015104395.2 Macrobrachium nipponense | reverse complement strand
AGAGAGTCCCGAATAGAGGGAACTATAATATTTTGGAGAAGAGATAATTGGTGTGACTAATTACTGATTGAGACATTTTAATACTGGGGGTTATCTGAGTGGTTTGTCTGTGTGACTTGAACTATTAACTTTCCATTGTTAAATAAATATTATATTTTTATATCTCTGACTCCTGATTTGAATGACCGGTGTTACGAATAGAGAGAGAGAGAGAGAGAGAGAGAGAGAGAGAGAGAGGAGAGGAGGCTATGCCATGAGAGAGAGAGAGAGAGGAGGCTATGCCAGTGAAGAGAGAGAGAGAGGGGGCTATGCCCGGTGACCACATTGAGAGAAGAGAGAGAGAGAGAGAGAGGGGGGATTTGAGAGGGGGGGGGGGGGGGGGGGTTGTGTGGGGGGGGGAGTTAGTTTTGCCTTAACGCTCGGGTTTAACGCATACCAAATATTAAATACCCTTCGCTGGTAATAGGTATCAGCAGATGGGTAACAGTTTTTGGTGGCAGGCGGTTTAAGGGGCTTTTATATATTTTATAAGCTGTAGGTACGCCTCTGAAGAGAGTTCTTGGTGGCTTAGCAGTGGTTTCGAATGACAAAGCCTTTTGTGGGATTGTGGAAAATTGTTAGATTGAGAGATTTCAGTTACTAAGTGAGAGATAATGAGAAAATATCCGTCCGTTAACTGTGGCAATGATGTGAGAGAATTGAACTAGAGTCATCAATTTTGCCCAGGGCGGGCTGCCTGGAGGGAGTTACATTCAGTCTGGCTTGTGCGTGTGAAATCGAGTGCATTCCCGAGATGTCCGTGTTTGTGTGTATTAGCGAGTTTTGAGCAAATTCCGGGGTTTTTTCTCACTATGAAGGGGTAAGTGTTAAAAAGCCTTATTTTTTAGTCCTGGGAGGATTTTTTCTGAATAATTTTGTGTTATGGGACTAGTTTAAGATACACCATTTTTTTCCCCATAGTAGCAGAAAGTGACATGTTTTTTGATTGGCGCATGTTTAGAAGAGATGCATTCGTCTCTGTGCATGTGTATGAATAAGTTTTCATACATGGGAATCTGTGCTTGAATTGCATTTTTTGCTTAGACAGAGAGTGCCCATTCGTTTTTACGGGCTCAGCACTTTCTGCTAACCGACGCAGAAGCTCATTGCTTACCGGGAGGGTACTGGCCTGCCTCGGGGGTACTCGGACACTGTTCAGGGGGATGTTCTAACGCTCAGTGGAGGGTGAAGTTCTCTTTTTTTTCTCAGTGGGGGTGAACTCCTTTTTTTTTTCTTTGTCGGGGTATTGGGGGATGAGTTTGCCTTTGACAATGAATTCCAAATGCCACAGGACATCAGCTGATAATGATTGGTTGATGATGTGAGATGCCCGTAGGGTTTTTTTAGAAAAGAGATTTTCTTTCTCTTGAATGAAGAGAAAAGGAAATGAAATGCATTGGATGTGTGTAAGTTTTCCTTATGCTTTGGAAGGCTTAGTTATAATGGGGACACAGAGATTATTTTTTTTTCATTGTGTTGGAGAGATTACTTTAAAATGAGTGCTGACTGATGATGATTGCTGACTGGTGTTGTCAAATGGTGTTGATTGTGGGGGTTTGGCAATATTGGTATGTACTGGGGGAATTGCAATGTTAATGCCCTTACTTGGGATATTTGCAGGAGAATTATTACTATGGAGAATTATTATTATTATTATTATTATTATTATTATTATTATTATTATTATTATTATTATTATTATTAATTATTATTATTATTACTTGAGATGTTTTACGAGAGAAGTACTTAAGTAAAATTATCATTACTTGAGACATATTTTACGAGAGATTTAAGATATTTCATGGGAGATTATTTTATAATTATTACAGATAATTATATTATGGAGAATTATTATAATGAATTATTGGAGAAGTCTTGTGAACAATTATTTGTTGAGTTTTTATAACTTTGGAGTATATGTCAGTAGTTCATGAATGATGAATCTGGCTGAATCTTGGTGAATTGTGATGAGTTTTGCTGAATTTTGATGAATCTGTGCTGGATTTTGCTGAACTTTTGGTGAATTTTGTGATGAATTTTTGGTGAATGGACAAGCATTAACATTAGTAATGTTTTTATGCTAATACTGATGATTTTGATGATAGCAATTTTGGTGATACTACTGATAATGATACTTCTGATACTGGTGATTTTTTTTTATACTACTACGTGGGTGCTGTAATACTGTTAAGGGTGGTGAAATTTTTTTTTTAATTTGGGAGGAACTAAGAACAGCAGTTATGCTAAGGAGAGAGTTTATAGTTTTTGACTATAACAATGAGTTATTCTCTGGAGAATTGGAGGCATATTATTTTGGAGTTATAATTTGAGATATATTATATTGGAGATATATTTTGGCCATTTGATATTTGCCAATGGTGGTGTGAGCTATGTTTAGTTCAATTATTTTGCAGCCATCTTTGTTGTAAATGGAGACACATTTTTGAGGAGATATATGGGCAATATTTGTGAGTATGTCAGCTAGATGATTTGAGTGCACATTTTTTTGGAGATGGGATTTCATTTTTGATTATCCTGCTTGGAGATATATTTCTTTGGAGACCTGTTTTATTCCACATGGAGTTATTGGTGAAACAGAGGTAAGTATTTTTTTATTTGCCGGAACAGAGGTGAATATTTTGTATTCCTGGAGTGGGTGTTTTTTATTAACACGTGGATATTGGGGAAATAAGAGGGAATATGGTGTGGTGTGGTTATTAATCAAATAGAGGAAATATTTTTATCACTGGAGTGGTTTTATTATTAATATGGTGATTTATATATTTATATATATGTGGGTGGAATTGATCTTTGGCGGGTGACCTTTTTTGTGGTTATGATTTTTTTAGTTGAATTCTGGGAGTTTTTTCGAGCCATGAGAAGAGTTCTGGGGTTCTTTCTTTTTGGTTTCTTTGTGACTAATTGGAGGCGAGTGGCATTACTGCATTACGAGTCCTATGGAGATGTTGTGCATTTTTTTATGTTCAGAAGTGTGTTATTTTTGGAGGCATATAATTGCTGCATTTCGAGTTTATCGTAGTTTTTCTTATCCCGAATAGGTGATAATTTTTTATATAATTGGGCAGTGTCATGTGAGAGTTACGTCTTTAAGACAATCTTTGAGCAGCTTAGTCATATCCTGGAGTTAATTTAGCGGAATGTGCTTACGTGATTTCAGTATAGAACCTTTTTCTTGAGAATCATGAGCTTCTGAACTTGCGAGTCTGACTAGACATTTTTTTGTGATGCTGCTCGAGCGCACGTGTCCGCAGGAGGATTTTTTGCTGAAACCGCTGTGATGAGTCCGGTGTGCTGACTTTTCCTGTAGTGGTGATTGCTCAGAGTTTTTGCAATATGTGGAAATGTTGACCATGGCGTTTCATGAAAGTGCATGTGTAATAGGTTGCTTTCTGACCGTGTCCAGTCGCATGAAAGTTGCGATGGCAAAAATTCCGTAACTATACATGTGGCATTTATGGGGAAGAAGTGGGGTTATATATATCATGCATTTATTATGTGTTTTGTGATGGGGAAGTTTACTTGTAATAATCTTTTTTTTTATTTTTCTTCCTTTTCCTACGAGAGATTTAACTGGGGATTTAGCTTTAAATAGCATGTCTTTTTGGACAGGATATGTAATTTATCAGGGTTGCGATTTACATAAATGGGTGTTTGGCATTAAGTCTCATTGTAATTAATAATGTGAGCAGTAAAAGGGGTTTTTGCTGTTAAACATTGGAGATTTTTACTGATTTTGTGGGTTGTTCAAATATCAGAGCTTGAGAGAAAATTTTTGATTTTTGGGTCTGGGCTTGTTACGTGACTTTTTTTTTCTTGGGCTCATTACCTTTTTTCTTTTTTTTTTACTTGTGGGAACATTCAAGTTTGAAATGTGAGTGCAGAAGTCCATGGAGTTGCTGTGAGTTCTGGATTGTGTGTGTTGATGTGTGAGTTTGGAGAATTGAGTTAGAGAACTTAATATTTCCTTTGCGAGTTGTCATAATGACTTGTGATTTAGTATTCATATTAAATGGAGTTAATTGGGAGACGTTCAGTAGGTATTTCTGAATTTTTGAGGTCATTATTTGATAGAAGTAGTACGTCTGGGGTTAATTCTTTTTTGATTGACCGATGACCTGACTGACATACTTACACACCATAATCACCGTTCCCCGACGCTAGCAAGACTTCCACCAGCTGTGCAGAGATGTTGCTGTCGTTTGTCCAGGGTAATTACGAGAGTTTCTACGAGTCTACAGAGTTCTACAGCTCTATCCTAGATCTACGGAAGCCGTTAGAAGTCTTCTACAGGGAGGGAGGCATTCCGTCTTCCAACAGCTTGCTACAGTCTGTGCAGGAATTTGCAGACAAAGAGGGATATTCAAGAATCCAAAATGAACAAATTTATGCGCCCGAGTGTTATTTGAGATGAAGCATGATAGGACTTTACTTTATAATGCCAGAGATATGCAGTTATTATTATTTGTGTTTTGAGCTGACCAATGTATTTTATATATATGAGCTGTTTGTGTGGCCTGTGGCTAGGCAGGGGCTAGCAATTTTTGGTGGCCGAGCTCTGTCAGATGAAAGAGGGTTATAATTAATAACATATTTAATATGTCGTTGTGATGTGATGTGCTGTGACTTTTTTGGAATGCGCAGACTACCCATAGATTTAAGAGTCCGAAGCATTGACCTGAGAAAGCGGATAAATCATTTCTGGGATGGAGTGATACGAAGATGCATAGTTAAGCGGGTCAACGTTCGTTCTGTAGTTATGTGTGAGTTCATGGGGTCTTGTTCAAGTGCCTTTAGAAACTGGTTGTGACCAGTTCTGTTTCAGTTCATATGTATGTGTACTAACTATGTCCGTGCATAATGACTTGGCTTAGCCAAATCTTTGGGAGACTTACGGAGAGGTCTGTGTGAGAAAGGCAGAGTCACGATGGCGAGTGCCAAAGAGTTTTCTGAACATTGTTTGTGGTTTTCCAGGCTGTAATGGGTAAGTGTTGTATTACTTTAGCCAAAGGGATGGCTTGTTGTCTGTTTGACATTTTGTAAAGATGTTCTATTTAATCTTTGACTTTGTCTTTGCAATGTGTGTGCTTAAGAGTATGTTCTCGTGTCTTTGTAACAGGCGGTTCTAGTGAGGGGACCGAGAGTCTTAGGGGGACAGAGAGTCCCGAATGGAGGGAATTATAATATTTTGGAGAAGAGATAATTGGTGTGACTAATTACTGATGGAGACATTTTAATCCTGGGGGTTATCTGAGTGGTTTGTCTGTGTGACTTGAACTATTAACTTTCCATTGTTAAATAAATATTATATTTTTTATATCTCTGACTCTGATTTGATGACCTGTTAGAATAGAGAGAGAGAGAGAGAGAGAGAAGACAGAAAGAGAGAGAGAGAGAGAGAGAGAGAGAGAGAGAGGAGGCTATGCCAGTGAGAGAGAGAGAGATAGAGAAGGCTATGCCGGTGACCGCGTTGAGAGAGAAAGAGGTGGGGGGGTTTGAGATTGAGTGTAGCCAGTTTTGCCTTAACGCTTGGGTTTAACGCATACCAAATATTAAATACCCTTCGCTGGTAATAGATATCAGTGGGTGGGTAACAGTTTTTGGTGGCAGGTGGTTCAAGGGGCTTTTATATATTTTATAAGCCGTAGGAACGCTCCGAAGAGAGTTTTTGGTGGCTTAGCGGTGGTTTCGAATGACAAAGCCTTTTGTGGGATTGTGGAAAATTGTTAGATTGAGAGATTTCAGTTACTAAGTGAGAGATAATGAGAAAATATCCGTCCGTTAACTGTGGCAATGATGTGAGAGAATTGAACTAGAGTCATCAATTTTGCCCAGGGCAGGCTGCCTGGAGGGAGTTACATTCAGTCTGGCTTGTGCGTGTGAAATTGAGTGCATTTCCGATACGTCCGTGTTTGTGTGTATTAGCGTGTTTTGCGCAAATTCCGTGTTTTTTTCTCACTATGAAGGGGTAAGTGTTAAAAACCATTATTTTCTAGTCCTAAGAGGATTTTTTTCTGAAAAATTTTGTGTTATGGGACTGGTTTAAGATACCACATTTTTTTCCCCATAGTAGCAGAAAGTGACATGTTTTTTGATTGGCGCATGTTTAGAAGAGATGCATTCGTCTTTGTGCGTGTGTATGAATAAGTTTTCATACATGCGAATCTGTGCTTGAATTGCATTTTTTGCTTAGACAGAGAGTGCCCATTCGTTTTTACGGGCTCAGCACTTTCTGCTAACCGACGCAGACGGGCATTGGTTACCGGGAGGGTACTGGCCGGCCTCGGGGTTACTCGGACACTGTTCAGGGGGATGTTCTAACGCTCAGTGGAGGGTGAAGTTCTCTTTTTTTTCCCAGTGGGGGTGAACTCCTTTTTTTTTTCTTTGTTGGGGTATCGGGGGATGATTTTGCCCTTGACAATGAATTTCCAATGCCACAGGACATCAGCTGATAATGATTGGTTGATGATGTGAGATGCCCGTAGGGTTTTTTTTAGAAAAGAGATTTTTTTTCTCATGAATGAAGAGAAAAGGAAATGAAATGCATTGAATGTGTGTAAGTTTTCCTTATGCTTTGGAAGGCATAGTTATAATGGGGACACAGAGATTATTTTTTTTTATTGTGTTGGAGAGATTACTTTAAAATGAGTGCTGACTGATGATGATTGCTGACTGGTGTTGTCAAATGGTGTTGATTGTGGGGGTTTGGCAATATTGGTATATACTGGGGGAATTGCTATGTTAATGCCCTTACTTGGGATATTTGCAGGAGAATTATTACTATGGAGAATTATTATTATTATTATTATTATTTATTATTAATTATTATTTTATTATTATTATTATTATTATTATTATTATTATTATTATTTTACTTGAGATATTTTACAGGAGAAGTACTTAAGTAGAATTATCATTACTTGAGACATATTTTACGAGAGATTTAAGATATTTCATGGGAGATTATTTTATAATTATTACAGATAATTATTTTATGGAGAATTATTATAATGAATTATTGGAGAAGTCTAGTGGTCAATTATTTGTTGAGTTTTTATAACTTTGGAGAATATGTCAGTAGTTCATGAGTGACGAATCTGGCTGAATCTTGGTGAATTGTGATGAGTTTTGCTGAATTTTGATGAATATGTGCTGAATTTTGCTGAACTTTTGGTGAATTTTGTGTTGAATTTTTGGTGAAAGGACAAGCATTAACATTAGTAATGTTTTTATGCTAATACTGGTGATTTTGATGATAGCAATTTTGGTGATACTGCTGATAATGATACCTCTGATACTGGTGATTTTTTTTATACTACTTCATGGGTGCTGTAATGCTGTTAAGGGTGGTGAAATTTTTTTTTAATTTGGGAGGAACTAACAACATATTTTTTTTGTTTTTCTTTTTTTATGAGTTCAGCAGATAATTAGCCATAGCTGACACAAGTTTTTTATCATGGGTGAATTTGAATTTATTTTTTCTCTCCAGTTTGTGTGAATATTTTTTTAACATCTTAGTACGTGGCTTAGAGTCCTTGTTCGGGAATGTGAACGTGTTTAAGTTTTCAGCTGTTTGATGCTGCAGAGAGATATATGGGAGAATTTTTGCATTTTCTGAATGCATAAGTAAAGGCACTACATTTTTTTTCTGGATATTCATGTTCCAGAAATTGTGAGTTTCTTGCACAATACATTTGTTGTATTTGTGACAATTTTGCCAGAGATAAGAAACTTGGTTAAGTTTTCTAATGGCCTATGTCGTAGTGCATATGGAGAAGTCTTTGCTTAGATAATGAATTTGGAGTTCTGTTATAATGAGTTGTGGCACATTGGTGATTTTTTCTAGAATTTCCTGGACAATTTTATTTGCCGAGTTTTTGCCTTTTTTCAGCAGTTATGCTAAGGAGAGAGTTATAGTTTTTGACTATAACATTGAGTTATTCTCTGGAGAATTGGAGGCATATTATTTTGGGGTTATAATTTGAGATATAATATATTGGAGATATATTTTGGCCATTTGATATTTGCCAATGGTTGTGTGAGCTATGTTTAGTTCAATTATTTTGCAGCCATCTTTGTTGTAAATGGAGACACATTTTTGAGGAGATATATGGGCAATATTTGTGAGTGTGTCAGCTAGATGATTTGAGTGCACATTTTTTTGGAGATGGGATTTCATTTTTGATTATCCTGCTTGGAGATATATTTCTTTGGAGACCTGTTTTATTCCACATGGAGTTATTGGTGAAACAGAGGTAAGTATTTTTTTATTTGCCGGAACAGAGGTGAATATTTTGTATTCCTGGAGTGGGTGTTTTTTATTAACACGTGGATATTGGGGAAATAAGAGGGAATATGGTGTGGTGCGGTTATTAATCAAATGGAGGAAATATTTATATCGCCGGAGTGGTTTTATTATTAATATGGTGATTTATATATTTATATATATGTGGGTGGAATTGATCTTTGGCGGGTGACCTTTTTTGTGGTTATGATTTTTTTAGTTGAATTCTGGGAGTTTTTTCGAGCCATGAGAAGAGTTCTGGGGTTCTTTCTTTTTGGTTTCATGACTAACTGGAGGCAAGTGGCATTACTGCATTACGAGTCCTATGGAGATGTTGTGCATTTTTTTATGTTCAGAAGTGTGTTATTTTTGGAGGCATATCATTGCTGCATTTCGAGTTTATCGTAGTTTTTCTTATCCCGAATAGGTGATAATTTTTTATATAATTAGGCAGTGTCATGTGAGAGTTACGTCTTTAAGACAATCTTTGAGCAGCTTAGTCATATCCTGGAGTTAATTTAGTGGAATGTGCTTACGTGATTTCAGTATAGAACTTTTTTCTTGAGAATCATGAGCTTCTGAACTTGCGAGTCTGACTAGACATTTTTTTGTGCTGCTGCTCGAGCACACGTGTCCGCGGGAGGATTTTTTGCTGAAACCGCTGTGATGAGTCCGGTGTGCTGACTTTTCCTCTAGTGGTGATTGCTCAGAGTTTTTGCAATGTCTGGAAATGTTGACCATAGCATTTCATGAAAGTGCATGTGTAATGGGTTGCTTTCTGACCGTGTCCAGTCGCATGAAAGTTGCGATGGCAAAAATTCCGTAACTATACATGTGGTATTTATGGGGAAGAAGTGGGGTTATGTATATCATGCATATATTATGTCTTGTGATGGGGAAGTTTACTTGTGATTATCTTTTTTTTTATTTTTCTTCCTTTTCCTACGAGAAATGTAATTGGGGATTTAGCTTTAAATAGCATTTCTTTTTGGACGGGAGATGTAATTTATCAGGGTTGCGATTTACATAAACATTGGGGATTTTTACTGATTTTGTGGGTTGTTCAAATGTCAGAGCTTGAGAGAACATTTTTGATTTTTGGGTCTGGGCTTGTTGTGTGATTTTTTTTTTCTTGGGCTCATTACCTTTTTTCTTTTTGTTTTTACTTGTGGGAACTTTCGAGTTTGATATTTGAGTGCAGAAGTCCATGGAGTTGCTGTGAGTTCTGGATTGTGTGTGTTGATGTGTGAGTTTGGAGAATTGAGTTAGAGAACTTAATATTTCCTTTGCGAGTTGTCATAATGACTTGTGATTTAGTGGTCATATTAAATGAAGTTAATTGGGAGACGTTCAGTTAGTATTTCTGAATTTTTGAGGTCATTATTTGATAGAAGTATTATGTTCGGGGTTAATTCTTTTTTGATTGACCGATGACTTGACTGACATACTTACACACCATAATCGTCGTTCCCCGATGCTAGCAAGACGTCCACCAGCCGTGCAGAGATGTTGCTGTCATTTGTCCAGGGTAATTACGAGAGTTTCTACGAGTCTACAGAGTTCTACAGCGCTTTTTGGATCTACAGAAGCCATTAGAAGTCTTCTACAGGGAGGGAGGCATTCCGTCTTCCTACAACTTGCTACAGTCTGTGCAGGAAGTTGCAGACAAAGAGGGATAATCAAGAATCCAAAATGAAAAAATTTATGCGCCCAAGTGTTATTTGAGATGAAGCGTTATAAGACTTTACTTTATAATGCCAGAGACGTGCAGTTATTATTATTTGTGTTTTGAGCCGACCAATGTTTTTTATATATATGAGCTGTTTTGTGTGGCCTGTGGCTAGGCAGGGGCTAGCAATTTTTGGTGGCCGAGCTCTGTCAGATGAAAGAGGGTTATAATTAATAATATATTTAATATTCCATTGTGATGTGATGTGCTGTGACTTTTTTGGAATGCGCAGACTACCCATAGATTCAAGACTCCAAAGCGTTGACCTGAGAAATCTGATAAATCATTTCTTGGATGGAGTGATACAAAGATGCATAGTAAAGCGGGTCAACTTTCGTTCTGTAGTTATGTGAGAGTTCATGGGGTCTTGTTCAAGTGCCTTTAGAAACTGGTTTTGACCAGTTCTGTGTGAGTTCATATGTACGTGTACTAACTATGTCCGTTCATAATGACTTGGCTTAGCCAAATCTTTGGGAGACTTACGGAGAGGTCTGTGCAAAAAAGGCAGAGCCACGATGGCGAGTGCCAAAGAGTTTTCTGAGCATTGTGTGTGGTTTTCCAGGCTGTAATGGGTAAGTGTTGTATTACTTTAGCCAAAGGGATGGCTTGTTGTCTGTTTGACATTTTGTAAAGATGTTCTATTTAATCTTTGACTTTGTCTTTGCTATTGTGTGTGCTTACGAGTATGTTCTCGTGTCTTTGTAACAGGCGGTTCTAGTGAGGGGACCGAGAGTCCTATGGGGACAGAGAGTCCCGAATGGAGGGAACTATAATATTTTGGAGAAGAGATAATTGGTGTGACTATTACTGATTGAGACATTTTAATACTGGGGGTTATCTGAGTGGTTTGTCTGTGCGACTTGAACTATTATCTTTCCATTGATAAATAAATATTATGTTTTTTATATCTCTGACTCTGATTTGATGACCTGTTAGAATATATATATATATATATATATATATATATATATATATATATAGAGAGAGAGAGAGAGAGAGAAGAGAGAGAGAGAGAGAGAGAGAGAGAAGGCTATGCCGGTGACCACGTTGAGAGAGAGAGAGAGGGGGTGGGGGGAGAGATTGTGTGTAGCCAATTTTGCCTTAACGCTCGAGTTTAACGCATACCAAATATTAAATACCCTTCGCTGGTAATAGGTATCAGCGGTGGGTAACAATACATATATATATATATATATATATATATATATATATATATATATATATATATATATATATATATATATGTCCGTTTTCTGACCCAACATGATGCTTCATAATCCCAGATTTAATTAGTACGCTCCATCATATTTCCAGCATGCCATTAAGTCAGCTGCCTTTGTTTTAGTTTCTAGTTTTTTCATATTTTCCTTATTATCATTCACTTCTCAAGCTTCAGGCCTCTACTTGTCGACAGCTTGGAATTTATAAACATATATTTACATATCCGTGATATATATACAATATTATATCTCTTATATATATTATAATATATATATATCTATATATATATATATATGTATGTAGTATATATACCACGGATATGTATATATATGTTTATAAATTCCAATTAAAAAGTCTTTACTGAATTAATACAGGCTTTTCATATCAACAGAATATTTTCCCCCTTTTTGTTCTTACGTAAAAGAAGAAGAGGAAAAACTAAGAGCAAATGTAGCATACCTAAAGGAAGAAAGAGTTTTCTGACCCAACATGATGCTTCATAATCCCAGATTTAAGTTACGTCCTCAGAATTCCAAATAAGTCAGCTGTTTTAGTTTTCATAGTTTTTTTTTCATATTTTCTTATTATCATTCACTTCTCAAGCTTCAGGCCTCTACTTGTCGACAGCTTGGAATTTTATAAACTATATATACATATCCGTGTATATATATATACATATATATATATATATATATATATATATATATATATATATATATATATATATATATAGATGTATGTATATATACACGGATATGTATATATATGTTTTTATAAATTCCAATTAAAAAGTCTTTACTGAATTAATACAGGCTTTTCATCATCAACAGAATATTTTCCCCCTTTTTGTTCTTACGTAAAGAAGAAGAGGAAAAACTAAGAGCAAATGTAGCATACCTAAAGGAAGAAGAGTTTTCTGACCCAACATGATGCTTCATAATCCCAGATTTAAGTTACGTCCTCAGAATTCCATAAGTCAGCTGTTTTAGTTTCTAGTTTTTTCATATTTTCTTATTATCATTCACTTCTCAAGCTTCAGGCCTCTACTTGTCGACAGCTTGGAATTTATAAACATATATATCATATCCGTGTATATAATACATATATATAGGTATATATATATATATATATATATATATATATGTATATATATACACGGATATGTATATATATGTTTATAAATTCCAAGCTGTCGACAAGTAGAGGCCTGAAGCTTGAGAAGTGAATGATAATAAGAAAATATGAAAAAACTAGAAACTAAAACAGCTGACTTATGGAATTCTGAGGACGTAACGTTAAATCTGGGATTATGAAGCATCATGTTGGGTCTGAAAACTCTTCTTCCTTTAGGTATGCTACATTTGCTCTTAGTTTTTCCTCTTCTTCTTTACGTAAGAACAAAAAGGGGGAAAATATTCTGTTGATATGAAAAGCCTGTATTAATTCAGTAAAGACTTTTTAAAGTGTTTTTATTTTAATGCAAAGCTACGTAGAATTGAAAAACCTATTTCAAAGTTGCTTAGATTTTTCATTTAAAAAATTCTAATTTATTTAAAAGATCTTAATTAATTTTTATTTTCTCTCTCTCTCTCTCTCTCTCTCTCTCTCTCTCTCTCTCTCTCTCTCTCTCTCTCTCTCTCTCTCTCTGGAGATTTTCCACTTTACGACTTTCATTTAATCAAATTTTAGTTTAATCAAAAGAAAATCCTAATTTACTATCGCTTCTCCTCTCCTCCTATCCTCTCTCTCTCTCCTCTCTTTCTCCTCTCTCTCTCGATTTTTGGACCCCAAAAATTTTTTTTTTTTAAGACTTTCATTTATAAATTCGATTTATTCAGAAATCCTAATTACTCTCTCTCTCTCTCTCTCTCTCTCTCTCTCTCTCTCTCTCTCTCTCTCTCTCTCTCCAGATTTTTCAATTTAAGACCTTGTCTAAGCTCAAAAAATAAGAACTTCCCCAATCAAAATTCCGTTTCCGATTTGCAATTCACAACGTACTTTATCAGTTTAACTCATTTTTTCATGCGTCCTCTAAATTGCCTGCATATATTATAAGTTCCAGAGACACTTTTATCCTTTAACTGTTACTTTATTCGTTTTATAATAATCAAATCCTAGTGGATCTCTCTAGGTAGGATCGGGAGGGTTGGGGAGACATGTCACATCTAAAATCCTATTACAAACCTGTTTTTCCGCCTTGCGTGGATGGGGGAGGTAGGGGATCGAGAAGGTAGAAGAGACATGACACATCCATTCCCTCTTACAAACCTGTTTGTTAGGCCTGTGGGCGTGATAGGTAGGGAAGCTGTAGGGTAGGGAAGACGCGACACATCCACCCTCCTCCTCCTGCAAACTAGTTTATCCGCCTTGGGTGGGAGGGGGAGGTATGGGATCGGGAAGGTAGAAGAGACATGACACTTCCACCCTCCTCCTGCAAACCAGTTTATCCACCTTGAGTGTGGGGGGGTAGTTATGGGATCGGGAAGGTAGGAGAGACATGACACATCCACTTTCCTCCTGCAAACTTGTTTATCCACCTTGGGTGGGAGGGGGGGAGGTAGGGGAACGAGAAGGTAGAAGGAGAACATGACACATCCACCTTACTCCTGCTAACCTGTTTTGTCCGACCCCTGGGGCAGGGTGGGGAGGGTATGTTATGATGGGCAGTGCTGGGTTACAGCGCAGCGTATCGGATGTCATCAAGCTTGTGTATTAAATAGACAGAATCTGTCGCATTAACAAAGTTTTCCATTATTATTATTATTATTATTATTATTATTATTATTATTATTATTATTATTATTATTATTATTATCATTCAGAAGAATGTACTGACGTCCTGAATCAATTATTCAGTAATCTGTGAATTTGGATTAACTGATTCCTCACACTTTTTGGATACACTTATCACTACGAAGCCTGAGATGCAAATGCAAGAAATATGAAGTAATTCTGAAGCAATTCTGATACCCTGGATGCGAACCCGCATCCAGGGTATCAGAACGAGATCGCGTTGCAAGGTCAGGTCTGTAAAGCAATTATTTTCAGATTCTCTGAATGCATGTTAACCCTGCAACGGATATCAATATTGCTTCATATTCTTTCATTGGAGCTTAGGCTTTGTAGTTACGAGTTTATCCAAACATTTTGAAGAATTCGAGAGGCTAAGAGTGCATTGGGCAACAATAGATCAATATATATATATATATATATATATATATATATATATATATATTATATATATACATATCACATATTTTGCTCCATCAGCACTTTTTTTTCCCTAGGTTTCTTGTGTGCGGTAATGAAAGCATTTACATGGAAATTTACCGTATTTAGATGATCACATTCCATTTTCTATTCCATTTATATAATCGGCATTTCCATATTATATTTTACGTAATCCGCTCGCTAACATTATTCACCACCAATTGCGTAAATAATCCAGCCGAAACTCGCCGATCCGCGTGTCTGACAGCAAACTATTCTCAAGAACACAAATATTAGCATCAGCGGCGGGGGGTCAGCGCACCTCCTCCGTTCATGAATTTGCAAGTGTTTATGCAAATGCAATTGCAACACATTGCTCAGCTCCTCTTCGTGCTGCTGCAATAACTCAAGAGGAATTTCAGCCCTGAATAGTTTGTCTGTTGCCGTTGAAGTCGTTAATGAAAAGCACAAGCTGTTTCTGGCAAAGTCTAGTAAAGAATAAGACTGTTCACGCGCAGGTGATGACCTCACCTTGCCCGAGTATCCTGAATTATAGAAAACGGACCTATAAGGTCACCGAGCCCGGAAAGGGTAAACTGAACAAAGAAGGTTTGAAAGGTGTAATAGGAGGAAAACCTCAAAGCAGTTACAATATGAACCAATTGCCAGGAGATGGTCCATACTTACCCTACATACCTTACATCTTGTTCGGGTTGCCCCAGGTCCCTCAGTGTGAGACACCTCTAATGTCTACCAGAGAGTTGCTTTGGATGGTCTGGGATGCAGCTTAGGTATTTGTCGAGCTTATTCTTAAACACATCTACGCTCACTCCTGATATATTCCTCAGATGAGCTGGCAACGCATTGAATAGACGCTGCATTATCGATGCTGGTGCATAGTGGATTAATGTCCGTGTGCTTTCTTATTTTTTCCTGGTATAGTTTTGGGCACTATTAATCTACCTCTGCTTGCTCTTTCGATATTTTTAGCTCCATGATGTTTTCGGCCAATTCCGTTTTATACGTTTTTTCCTGCCTGAATTATCATGTAGCGTTCTATATTTTCTTTTTTAGAACTATAATTTTTAATTTTGGATTGTAGTCTTTCCCAGTAGTCAAGATCCTTAACTTCTATTCTAGCTGTAAAGGACCTTTGTACACTCTCTATTTGTGCAATATCCTTTTGACTGTGTGGGTACCATATCATATTGCACTATTCAAGTGGACTACGAACATATGTTTTATAAAGTATAATCATGTGTTCAGCTTTTCTTGTTTTGAAGTGCCGTAACAACATTCCCATTTTTGCTTTACATTTTGTCAATAGAATTGCTATTTGATCATTGCATAACATGTTCCTATTCAACATCACACCAAGGTCTTTAACTGCTTCCTTATTTGTGATTGTCTCATTATTAGGTCCCCTATATGCATATAGCTTTCCTTCTCTGTCTCCATAATTTATTGATTCAAATTTATCAGAGTTAAATACCATCCTATTTACCTCTGCCCAATCATATACTTTGTTAAGGTCTTTCCTTTTGTAGCGCGTTCCTATCTTCATCACAAGTAATTCCTCTACTTATTCTTGTGTCATCGGGGAAACTACTCACTACCGAGTCCTTAACATTACTGTCTATGTCTGCAATCATAATAGCAAACAGTAATGCAGCTAGCACCGTACCTTGTGGCACACGGGATATTACCTTAGCTTCATCCGATTTCTCATCGTTTGCAATAACTATCTGTTTTCTGTTGTGTAAAACAGATAGTTATGAACAGAGGTACAGTAAAAGGAACGAAAGGGGTTGAAGCTGTGGGCTGTAGGGACGCTGCAAAGAACCTTACTTAATCTTACAGTGCAGTGCGTGAGGTGCACTGATGGCAGTATTCCCTTCTGGGACAAATGCTATGAAGTGATACATAAAGATTATCCCTCAGGCGTCTCTTCTTTCAATAAAAGATACTTCTGTATCAACAGAACTTTATTCCTTTCAATCACTATCTACAAATTAACCTGTCTTCATGTTCCGTTACAATTGTAACTGTGAATTACCAATGCCTCTCGAGGTATTCAGGATTCCAGTGAGGTCTGTTTTACGCTCCAGTAAACCGAATGATATTGCACATGGGCGGGACTCTAACTACGCCCTCAAAAAACTCCTCGTCTAATCTGGTTACGGAAAATGAGGCCCTTATGGGCGGATGAGCAGTTGCATATCCCAGCGCGCCAACCTAAAAGAACGACATATTTCGCGCAATTTTTGGCGTTGCGTCAGAATTAGGCGTCGCCTGAGTGTGATATTGCGCAACTTGGCCCAGTAGCCGGCCTATTTTGATGGCGAGGAAAGACGGCTGGTGACGTGTGTGTGTGTGTGTGTGTGTGTGTGTAGGCTGCGCAAAAAAAAAAGTTAAAATATTAATATTGAAAATACACACACACACATATATGCATCTTACTGATGTTGATCCACTGATATATATATATATATATATATATATATATATATATATATATATATATAATATATATATATATATATGTATAACTGAATCACGAAAGTTTGGAACGTGATAAATCCATAAATAAAGCGAAACTCTGTTGTTTATTTTTCCATCGTGGCTTATAACCTTTATATCATTATATTAATACTATAAATATATATACTATAATATATATAATTTGATATATCATATATATATATATTATATATATCAATTGATCAACTTCAATAAGATACAGAATATTGCAACGTGGCAATGCAATTCATGAGAATATTATTTGGCATTAAGTAGTCATTCACGGGATAGAATCTTAATTTAGATTCTCGCTCAGATCTAGTCATTTGGTCCTGCTACCAGACAGACAAACAGGCAAAAGACAAAACGGCCTCAAAACAAAACCTTCTTGGTTGATAGAAAGTTCCATTTCCTCTCAAGACATCGTCGTAGAGAATAAGCGCTGGGCCTGGATAGTAATCCTACAGGATATTTGGAAG
>NC_087211.1:88074570-88082070 GCF_015104395.2 Macrobrachium nipponense | reverse complement strand
CACATATATATATATATATAGTATACTATAAATAATATAGGTATATATATATAGATATATAGTATATATATATATTATATCTAATATCTATATAAATAGTATATATATATATAGATAGGACTAGATATATGTATTATAATTCTATATCTATATCTATCTAATATATATATTTTATATCTAGATAGTAGATAATATATATATATCTATATCTATATATTCTATATATATATATATATATATATATATATAATATATATAGTATATATATATATATACACACACATATATATATATAGACTTTTTCGCAATCACACGCAAGATCGGCATTGAATAGAATCCTTTCAGTAACACTGTAATATCTTTTGATATTAAAGTCGTTTAGAAACTCCCAAGCATCTGTAGTAGTAGGTCATTGCCATCATCCGACCGTGAAGACGACCTGGGTACGACGAGAGTACACCCAACCCCTTTAAAACGGATTCATAGAGTATAACATTCTCCAAAACTTGATTTTCGGAGCAGCCAGCGAGATGGAAAAGATAGAAATTAACATTTGTACTTGAAGGAGTGTCTTCATAGCACGACCCTGTTGAAAAAATTGTTTTGAAATGTGACCGGTACGTATAGCACGACCTTGTTAAAAACCAATCTTTTGGAATGTGACCGATACGTCATTATAGCACGACCTTGTTAAAAACCAATCTTTTGGAATGTGACTGGTACGTCATTATAGCACGACCTTACAAAAAGATAACACATTCCTGCTAAAAGGTGTGTTATTATAGTATATCCTTTAAAAAAAAAAAAAAAAAAAAAAAAATTCAATGTTACTGGCTATGTCATTGTAGCACGGCCTTGAAAGAAAAAGGAAATGCAACCTTGAAAAATAATAGAATAACAAACTCTGCTGAAAGATAACCGATACGTCATGATAGCACAACCCTAAAAAAAGATTTTAAAAACCTTTCTACTGAAAGATACCCGGTTTGTCATTATGGAACGACCTTGTAAACAAAAAACACATCTACTGAAAGTTACCCGGTACGTCATTATAACACAACCTAAAATAAAATATTACGCTGTAAAGGTACACGGTTTGGCATTATAACATAAGCTTGACCCCACCCACCCCCTCCACCCCACCAGCCCCCATCCCCCCCAAAAAAGAGAACACTTTGAGTACGAAGAAAGTTTTCCTGGTGCTTCGTCATGTCACCGGCGGAAATTTCCGCCCAATGCCGTGGAACGGACCCTTGTTAAAGTTGCTGTGTACGACAGGACATCATTAATCCCTTTAACCTTCTATTTATCCTTCTTCTTTTTTACGTAAATGGGATGCTGTGATATGGGTACAGTCTTTGCCATTGCCTGACCTGGACTGCTGATGTTCAGTATGAAAAAATCATAATTTATATATTTCCTAAAGTGTATAAGCTGTTTATCTTTTTTTTTTCTTGGCAATAACCTTTGCTGGTGATGTTATTTTGTATGAAAAGGGACCTCATTTATATATTTACTAAATGTATACATCAATTACTTTTTTGTTTACTTCTGAGCAGTGTATGAATTCTTGCTGTTTATACGGGTACAGGTTGGGTCAATTTTTGGAAGCGGATCGTATTCGAAGACTACTTAGGAAACAGGTGGTCAGAACCTTGGATAAATATGCTGCTGAATCATTAAAGATTTTCATCCGTTTACCCTTATGCTACAGAATCATTAAAATTTTTTACCAGTTTACCCTTAACGTCAAATAAAACAAGAGATATGAACAGAGTATCCACAGAATAACTCCACATTCTGGTCAGCTTAGTTATATATTATCATCATATTACAAAATACAGAGTGATTATTTTCATTCGTTGTTGAATTGGCAATAATCTGTCCAATTTGCAAAAATAAAAGTTAATCCTAAGGCTTACTGAGCTATTTGTAAACAACAGTTTCATGAGATGATATTCCACCCAAGGTGATAGGTACACAACAGTTCTTCTTGTGAACAACGCAGACTAAATTTAATCCAAAGATCTTTTCAGGTGATTAAAGAATTCAGAGCAGACCTTGACGAGCGACATAACACGTGGTTGCAATTGGATTCCCAGTTCGGATGTAGATATTGTTTTGAGATTGGAGTGTGCTCTCACTTTGTTTCTACTTTATTGTTTCGTTGTTTTTTTTGTTGTAGTGAATACCGTTCTTATTTGTGTGTTTCTCCACATTTTTAAGGGAAGATGAAACATTTTTGCGCTTTATAAATTTCTTGGAGGCGTGGTCCTCATTATTTTTTTAGTTTCCTCACAACATCCTCCGCGCAAAGACGTCCCTCGTCACCAAGAGAACTTCACGTGTAAAACCAGGTCCTTTTCCTCACCTTGTCACTTTTACAGTAAGAAAATTAAAGCCAGCCTCCTAGCCCTTTCAAGACGAACAAACAACCGATACCGCGAGCACAAACAAACGCACAATACAGAGACACAAACAGGAAACGTGAAACAAAAGCTCAAGCAATAAGGTGGAATAAGGCTTTGAAGTTTCCGAATATTCGAGTTGCTCGTTAGTGGCGGATTAGACAGGAAAATACCGCCCGTTCCTAATGACCCGAAGTTCAGGTCAAGTACTTCCTTAAACCAAGCATTCCATCAATACAAAGAGGTTGTCAGTCGAAGGCCATAATGCCATACAAAACAATGAAACAGTTCTCATCAGCATCTAAAGGATATTTACTTCGTATAACCTCTAGTTCGTCCGCGGAATTCACCTAAGATCAGACCTGACTGCAGTTAGTTTCCCTTCCTTACTCAGGCAGAGTAATACAAAAATGAATCCTGGAGTGATTTGAAATCTCACAGTGCTAAGTTGAATTTTTATCTTACATATTCTTTGTTATTCTTATTATATTATTACTCTCCGGTCGCTAGACTTGGATAATTTCCACCATTTCAACACATTAGAAATTAGCTGCAAGATGACACCGTGAATATGCAAGGAAAGTTTAGGATAGCCAGTGTCATCGCAACGCCTTCCCACAAACTTACGAAATATTGAAGGTTTTGGCAAGCCCAGTAAATTGTTTGATGTATATTGAGTTCTGGAACACTTGGGCACCGAAAGTTTTACCTTCCATTAATAAAAAATTATTATGGATTTGTGCATCGACCAGTATAAATCCTCTTTCATTCTCTGAATAGACATATGCTGGATGATGTACGTGATAAAATTTATTTACTTTCTGTGTAATTTTCTGAATCGTTCTTTTCGCCTTTGAAATACGCCTGTTTATCATTATTCAAGGAAAGAAGTTTGCTGATACACACCTTCTCGCTGTGACGTCACGGTCATTTCACAACATAGTGTCATTTTAGTTGATGTATTGTAAACAGCAAAACGGTGTTGTTCGCATCATTACCAAAGGTAATTACTAACAAACATTGCACATTCACATCGCAGCAAAGAAATAACACACTCCTTTGAAAATAGTGACATCAGTGAAACATTCAGTATCGATAACGCAACGGAACCTAACCAATTCCCTTGAGAATTCCCGTGGAAGCAACGCAACAGGACTCTGAGGTCATTACAGTTCCTGCATCCGAGACTGACCTCTCTGTGCCCGGTTAAATTATCGGGTCCTGCTTAAGCGGTGATAAGCGATCCGTTGATTGACTCGTTTTCGAGAGCTCGTTAATGGGCGCCCTTCATTTCCATGGTCTGGCCATTTACTTCTCTTTCTGATTGGCAGCCTATAAAGAAAAGAGAAAGAGAGAGAGAGAGAGAGAGAGAGAGAGAGAGAGAGAGAGAGAGAGAGAGAGAGGAAATTATTTTTTTGTCAAGTGAACTTTCATTGCATTAGAGTGCCGTTCGTTATCAACATGTACTCATCTAAACTTCCCAGTGCTGCAGGGCTATCTAATTACTTACTCTTTCAGTGCCATAGGCTATCCATCAAGTGAAAAAATTCCCTTCTGGTAAAGCTAAGTAATGGGCTTCCTCTGCAAGGCTGTATTTATCTTTGCCTCTTTTATAAGTATCAGTTCAGTCCTTGCTCTCAAGAGGTGTTAGGGCAAGTGCTATATGTAGCACCTGTCAGTCTTGTCTTTCACACACATTGAAGAATTCACATGTGAGCCGGTACTTCTTCCTTAACTAGACGCTCTTTTCAATTTCGACTTCAGCACTTTCTGGGCTTAGCCTGTGTCGCTCCGTGAAATGGTTCCTTTAGCACTCATTTCTAAGGTATAAATATTGCTATCAAAAGGTCGACTTCAGCACTTACTGAATCTCATAATCTCTTTAGCAAAATGCTTCTCAATAGACCAAGATTCTAAAGATCACCTCCGATTAGAGAAATGGTTAACTGAAAATACACGTGAATATATATATATATATATATATATATATATATATATATATATATATATATATATATATATATGTGTGTGTGTGTGTGTAGTGTGTGTGTGTGTTGGTGTTGGTGTGTATACATATATGTATATACTATATGAGTGTGTGTTCCAAATGAATGAATATGCGCCTTTGATGCTAATTTATTATAACCACAGCAGGAACCCAACGCGCACCCCCTTTAATTCTAGTCCCAAAAGCTGAAGGAAGTTCCAGCTCAGAGTTGCATAGTAATTCACAATAGATTCCGAGGGAGACTCGTGAGAGCTTGCTTCATTTGCAATTCCAGACTGGCCATTTGTTGAATATTTCATGGATGTGGACATTGTTATATAAGTAATAGGTATCTGCAGCCAATCAGTTCGTAATCAACGGCTGTTTGTGTTCCGGGGATGCAATTGTGGCCTTGTTATATGGGCAGTTCCGTTCCCCCTTCCAGCATTCGTGTTGGAGAAGAGGGTTCGAGCCGTCAGTTTAATCAAAGCCTGATGCATTTTCAGGTACCTTGGAAATGGTAGATATTCATATATGAACCATTCTGGGGAACTGGCTCACTCGCGAGGATTGTCGTAAATTATGATTATCTAGTTGTAGTTTTTTTTTTTATTACATTTCCATTCTGCATAAGAGTCATTTTTAAGTAAGACTTCCCTCTTCTTAGGCAAGGTATTATTTTTTTTAGATTAATATAAGAGCTTGAATACGCATACATTCAGTTAGATTATTCTTCGCTTCGTCTAACCTAAGCGTCAGTTTTCCCCGAATGTCTTGCTTGTATGCTATAGAGATGATATTTTCACTATCTCCATTCCCTCCATTTACTTGCTTCTTATTTTACACTAATTCTCTCTTTGAAAAGGAAATCCCCAATTGTATGTCTGTTTGATCTTGTTATTTAAAATACAAAGCAGAAAGCTTTCGATGACCTGCACTGTTCTTGACAATCTGAGATTGACAAGGAAGACCGTGCAGGTCATCGAAAGCTTTCTGCTTTGTATTTTAAATACCAAAATCAAACAAACATGTTATTGCGGATTTATTTTTCCATTTTATTGACTCGTGTGATTATGAATTCTCTTTGAATTCTCTCTTTGCTAATTCATTCTCCTAATTCTGAAGCAGTTCTGATGATAATCTCCTAATCCATAATCCTATATCATTACACTACTTCTCTGACCATGTACATCAATGCATAGTTATGATTCTCTTAAAGCTGCAACGTGGAAACGTGAGAATGTTTACATAAGGTTATTTTTTCTCGCCTCTTCAGCCTCTCCTCTTCTTGTCTGCCTCTCTGATCTATTCGTGTCTATGAAATTCTAGTTCTTCCTCCAAATGTTCATCCGAAACCCACAAAGGAAGTGGGTTTTCTTCATTCATTTCCTATTTTAGATTTCAATGCCTTTATTGGCAGTTTGATCTAAATATATTTGGAAATTTAGAAGTTAATAGGTTACAAAGGCCATGGGCGTACAGTCTGGTTATCACGTCAAGTGTATTCTATATATTCCTGTTTATATTCCCTGAGCTTTCTTTGCAGATATAGCACATTTTCTCCATTCATTCTTTTTGTCAGTGACGCCTTCAGTAATTCATTTTTCTCGCGTGAGATCTGTAACCATTAAGATAATCTGTAGCCAAACAAACATAGCCCAAACTTGTTTCATAGTCACATTTATCAGTTCATATAACACTTCAAATTTATTTTCTGAAGTCTAGCAATTTCAGCAAATAGGAACCATTCGCGGTTTATATCTAGTATAGTTACCCTTTTGTGAATCCCTGTCACCCAGCACGCCCAGCCTTTTTTATTATCAATAAAACCGGCTATGGAGGTCTTCTAAGAAACACTTTTTATCAGAGAGTGATCTTAACTATACGTACCACTTATCTCACAGTAAAAAAAATGGGAGTGTCTGTTGTTTATCAGACATTTATTGCCATTTCTCAAAACCGCTAATCAGCCGTTGGATTTAATACTTACCAGAACAACCATATGGAGGTCTTCCAAGAAACACTTTTTATCAGAGAGTGATCTTAACTATACGTACCACTTATCTCACAGCAAAAAAAATGGGAGTGTCTGTTGTTTATCAGACATTATTGCCATTTCTCAAAACCGCTAATCAGCCGTTGGATTTAACACTCACCAGAACAACCATATGGAAGTCTTCCAAGAAACACTTTTTATCGGAGAGTGATCTTAACTATACGTACCACTTATCTCACAGTAAAAAAAAAATGGGAGTGTCTGTTGTTTATCAGACATTATTGCCATTTCTCAAAACCGCTAATCAGCCGTTGGATTTAATACTTACCAGAACAACCATATGGAGGTCTTAACATTTTTGCAATCACCACTTATCAGAGAGTGATCGTTAACTATACGTTATTTCACTTAGTCAACACAGTAAAAAAAAAATGGGAGAGTGTCTGTTACAGTATCTGTTTATCAGACATTATTGCCATTTCTCAAAACCGCTAATCAGCCGTTGGATTTAACACTTACCAGAACAACCATACATTATCATTTTTTTTTACCTCCGTCCTTTATCGGGAATCTGATTTCATTCGGTTATCTAACGCAATCTCACACCACGTCCGTCTTCACACACCCGCCAGGTTGCCCCCAGTGCATTCGCCTGAGATTCCAATGCTAATATTGGCAGGGTTTCGATGAATATCCAATTCGGTGTAAAAAGGAAGTCTTAGCTATCTGCAACCCCCTGATTCCATCCGAATCTCATCTCGGGCTAAAAAATGGCATCTGATTGACATCTTCTCCTCCTCTGCTGCCCAAGTGCCGTAATATTGCAATGACTTCGGCTCTCATTGAAGTGGGGAAAGTTTAATTTACAGTCGTGAAGTTTTCATTTTTACAGAAGTTTTTGAGCAATATGACACTGCACGCTGTTAAAAATATTAGTGTTTTGTCATTCATCCTGCCTTGGGCAATACTCCCAGGTCTGCAATCTTTCTTGCATTTCACAATATGAGTTGGTTTTACAATTCTCTTTTATGAAACAAGATATTTTCATTAAGTCTTTTTTCAAGTTAAGTCTCTTGATTTAATCAGGTGATTATACAGTATTTCGATTT
>NC_087211.1:88054570-88069570 GCF_015104395.2 Macrobrachium nipponense | reverse complement strand
AGTAGAGAATTATTTTTTTTATTGTAAAGATAAAACATTTCTATTGGTGACGACTAATTATTGAAATAATTTTTTTTCATAAATATATATATATATATATATATATATATATATATATATATATATCACATATATTATATATCTATGTATAAAAGTCTATATAATATAAATATATTTATATCGACAAACACACACATATATGTATATATCTATATATATATATATATGATATATATATATATATATATATATATATATATGGGTGTGTGTGTTGATATAAACATAGTTTTATATATATATATATATATATATATTATATATATATATATATATATATATATATATCACATATATATATAATACGTATATATTATATGCTGCATATGCAGCATTTCAAAAGGTTCAAAGACCAAAAGTACTTGGAGGTATATCAAAAAGCATGATATGTAAAGAATCAGTGGGAAATAAATAAATTTTTGCATTCCTACAAGCCTTGGGGTCCCAGTGGAGAAAACATTCTAGAACGGGAAAATAATACAGAACTACTATCTAATAAATCATATAAAAAAATAACATAAAAAAAATGTGGGAGGATATCAGAATGAGCTTTCTAGAGCTGCTATGAACAGAGTGATTCTTAAAAGCTATGTAATTCTCAAACAAATATATATATATATATTATAATATATATATATATATAAATATATATATTAAGGAATTTAGTTGATTCATAAGGATTTAGAGAAAAAATTATGGATTTTCCTTTCGCCCAAAAACAGTAATGAAGTCAGTTATAGTAAATGAAGGGAAATAAAAAATGTACTTTTAAAACACAAGACTATTCAGTCTCGCAAAATATTATTAGCTATTATTGTCAATGACTTACATAATCATTTTTGATAATTTCACTCATTCTTCTTCACGTGATTATACCTTGAGTTCCGAATGTAAATCTTTTGTAGAAAAGGTAGACAGGTATATAGGCATTATTCCAGATTAAATATCTGCTTCATTTTGTCTCTACCCTTAATTAATTTTGGAGGCACAATTCCTGGCAAGATTCTAAACGTCGATTAAAATATACCATTGCCATTTCATTAAAATGCTCGTTAACACAATTCTGAATATATCGCAATATTATACAAAGAAAAAGTACGTGCACGTAATGGTAATTTTCTCTCACTTTCCCTCAAAACTTACTTCTTCCTAATCCGAAATTTCTTAACAATGATGGATAATTCAGACAATTGAAATGCGTTCAAGAAACTGAATCTCAAGTTAGGAGTTTTGCATAATTTTTAAGCTAGTATTTTTCACGTACAACCCTTGCTAACAAAAGCCCCTTGAAGACGATCCACCAAAATATTTTGCCTTGCGTGGCCTAGCGTAGTTAATACTGAAGGTTTTTTTTTTTTTCAGTCACTTTCGTCCCAGCTGGGTTGCTTTCTGCCTATTACTTGTCATAAGTCTTTTTTGGTCAGTCACACCTAGCTGTACAAGTTCTTGAACTTGCTTCTACTCCAGTTCACAGATGTCTGTTATATATTTTAAACAGACCACATTATAATCTAGAAATAACACCCAGTGATCTGTCTGAAGTGTATTGTATAGAGTGAAAATAAAGTAAGTGTTCTTTTAAAAAGTCCCTACTGCTTATTCACACCTAACTGTACAACTTCTTGAACTTGACATTACACCAATCCTCAGCTATAATTTAAGTATTTTAAGCAGACCCCATTATAAACTAGAAAGAAGACCCAGTGATCTCTGAAGTACACTGTATAGACTGATAAGAAAAGTTACGTTTTTCTTAACAATAGATAAACCAAAACAACATCATCATACCTGGCAAGTTTTGAACAATGTGAGAAGAAAACGCCGCCAGAAATGGAACGTCAATGATGGGCAGGTCGGCTTTCCAGAGGTCACCCTCTCCGAACATCGAAGTGCAGAGTTCACGTGCCCTGGTCCAGTTCTTACCAGGTACCATGCTCGGGGCAAAGAAGTAATCGGTAGCGATGAAAATGCACCGTCCTTCCAGCGTTGTGAAGTTGTCGGGGCAGCAAGCTTGGAGGATATGAACGTATACTTGTTTACTAGCACTCTTGTTAGGAAGAATAGCCTACACGCGAAATTAATTAAGGTGCTGGTATATAGTATATATATGGCTTGGAAATAAAGTCGAAACCGGTCAGGACCTACACCCCGCCTCTTATTTTTCACCTGTGGATATGCGTGATAAATGAATCACGTGCTAAAGTGATTATAATCATGGATAAAAATATATATCTATGTGTGTTTGTAAATAAATATATATATATATATATATATATATATATATATATATATATATATATATATATATATATATATATATATGTTTAATATATATATATATATATATATATATATATATATATTAAAGTGTGTGCATGTATGTGTGTATTTATTTATTTGTTTATATATTTATAAACACATGCTGTCAGACGTTAGATAGGGCTACGGAAAAAGTCATATTTCACCTTCAAGACATAAACCGGTGTTGATGACCACACTGAATGAATTATTATTAGCACAGCAGCAAACGAAACCTCTCATAGATATTTAAATAAGAAATTTTAATGTAGATTTCTTTTTTGAATAATAGGATCAAAAAAATATACTGAAGCATTTCAGTAACAGTAATGATAGTTGTTCCTAAAATTTGTTTTCATTCGTTCAACCGTAATACAAAATGTGAGACAAATGAATCCCGCAACAGCAATTTTCCACTACATTCCAAAATCGCAAAATGAAGAGGCTCTCATAAACATCAAGTTCAAAGTTGAGACACATTTCTTGAATATCATTTACCTGTGGATGACACCGTCGCCATGTCCACAGCTGGCGTCAGGAGGAGCACCAGCAGTGGTAAAGCAAAGAGAAGGGACTTCATGATGCTCATGGCTCCGTAGGTGTCCTGGTTACCTGGTAAGATCTCCCCCACCTAATGATTGGGTGACACCGACTCCCTCTTTATATAATGCCACTTTCGTTCGCAAAGCTGCAAAAATATCACGTCATAAAAGGTAAGATCTGCGTCATTTCCGTTCAGGGAAAACAAACTGTTCTGCTACCTGATAACCAATTCTTATTTTCCCAGATTTTTGTAGCATAATTCGACTCATATCTGACGGTCCGGGGATTTCTTTTTTATGATACCCCGCTATATAATTTTACAACTTCGAAAGTCTTATAGTAAAATCTTTCTTATGACTCAGATGTTGCGCATTGCTTTTTATAGCCCACCACTCCTGTGTTTGCCTTCATTTTCTGACTTCTTATGTACGTTATTTTTTAACGCTGTCATCGTTATTCGTTGTTTTTTACTTTAATTTCACACACTTCTCACCTGTTTTTTTTAACATATTTTGTATATCTGGTGTACTTACAACAATGATGACAATTGCATGTTTCCAAAATAGTAAATTCATTTAGCTTTCCCAAGCAAAACACTTTGGATAGAAACTCTAATTTGCTTTATTAGCCTCAAATATCTTCATGTTTCAGTTCATCTTAATACGGATATTACTGCCCTGTAATGTACAACAAATATTACAGATTTGCCAGATTGGTGCTGAATTTGCACGTACATAAGTGTATATGTGTGTATAACCGCAGATGAGTTTTATTAGTATGTGTCTACCTCGCCTTGAATATATATATATATATATATATATATATATATATATATATATATATATATATATGTGTGTGTGGTTATGTGTGTATATATATATATAATATATATATATATATAATATAATATACATATATATACTTATTATATAAATATATGTATATGTATATATATATATATGTGTGTGTGTGTGTGTGTGTATGTATTGATAAACAGCATTGTCCATAAAAGTCATAAAATCCATGGTTTATTACAAAGAGAAACGTTTCGCACATAACCCAGTGCATCACCAGTCTGTAAAATTAAAACACACTCATTAAAAATATTATTAATGACAAACATTAAAAGAAAAAAAAACATCAAAAAATACAAAACTTAAGCGTTGTGTATGTAATAATGTAAGTATGTATGGAGTCAAGACTGCAGAATGCGTTACCATTACCCTTCTAAGGTATGGGTTTCATAAGAAGGTTGCTAATCCCAGCCCCTACCATTGAAGATGGTCGGAGAGTACTCAGATACCGTTGGAGTCCGGCATCCCTATGACGCTAACGAGACAAGGGCCGTAATAATTCATCCTCTGAACTCAAACCTGGAATTCTTTCCTCTGCCTCATCATCAGGCGACGTCGAACTTTCCCACAGAGGTAATTTTCCCTCAATCCTGTGGAATGGTTGGTAGGTTATTTCTCTCTGTCATTTCTCCCTGAAGAATCTACTGATGAAGTGTTATCATCCTTTTTTTTTTACTGGGGATTAGCTGATTACCAAAGTGGGGTTTTCTGTTTCATGTTGCATGGTCTGGTTCCAATGGTTTTTTCAGAAGTCTGATTGTGAAATCTGAATTCGTGCGTGTTCGACCAAGTGGAAGTGGTTTCCTATATGGATCGATATGGTTGCTGTGATTTCTTGTCACTGAATGGGTCAATGAGTATGGTGACTCTTTGTTACTTTTCTTTTTAAGCCGATGGTATATCTTTTGTTAAGAGGGATTTTAATTTCAATCCTAACAATAATAACAAAATTATTGCTATAGTTACCGTTATTATCGTTATTACAACTTTGAATAACTCGAAACGTATCTTAAATATATAAAAAATGCTTTGGATTCTCTATGCGTTCAAGTTCATCAACCTGTTGTTGTTTTCAACTTTTTCTAACAGCCTCGCTATCTCGTTATTCCAGAATCTGGATATGCACTGAAACTTCGCCCCCCTGAGGGTCTGACGCCTTCTACCCTTTTTCGTGTTTAGGAATTAGGATTCCAACACGTTCCTAATTGCCATTGCTGTGGCCAATAGGACACTTTCTGAGGATGTGTGTCTTGAACTCTCCAGGTTTCTCCAGAGGTCCTCTGCTATTATTCTTAACATTCTGAGATGGTAGGCACTATTTTCAGTCCAGCTACCCATAGTGTCCATACTTCCATCTTGATGCTCTAGATTCTTTTCTTCTTTTGTCATTAACTCTTATGTTCAATGGTGGGGCTGCATCTATCAGATATTTACCAGTATTAGGTCTTGTCTTCGGACCTACTTAACATGGTCAGTCCTTATAGTGCAGTCGTCCCAGAGAACTTTGATTTTTTTTTTCTTTTCTTTTTTTTTGGCCAGCACTTTTCAGGGTGTATGGCAGTCCCACTTGTCTGTACATGGTATGATATCTGTGCATGGCATGAAGTTTTGTTGGCAGACCTTCCAGTTTTAGGCATAGGCGACAGTAATATTTTTTCTCTTGGTATCAATTGATATTATCGAGGTTTAGCGGTTCTTTCACATAAATTTTTAAACATTGTTTCCAGCTTTACAAAGCCACCAATTATTTCAAAATTTAGTACTTTGTTATCCTCTGATTTTGATAAAAATTGATAAGTAGGTGCCTTGATATTTGGGATTATTTTTCCGAAATATGTCTTTCCAAGTTATCAGGTCAGGTTAAATTTGTCTCGTATTTTGATGAAATTTGGTAGGTTGTGCCTTAGGCGACTGTGATTAGTTGCCTCAAATATTCTTTTAACCTCGACCTACTTTCCAAGTCATGGGTAGTTTGGTGATACTTAATACTTATGTACTTTGATGGTTCGGTCATTATTCCCAAAATAATTTTAACATCGACCATTCCTTTCAACCTTTCACACAATATTTTTGTTGTACCTACCGTTTTTCAAGGTTTGTCATTATAGTAATTGTTATATATATATATATATATATATATATATATATATATATATATATATATATACTATATACATATAATACATATATATATATATATATATATATATTATATATATATATATATATATATATATATATAATATATAATTTGGTACTACGGTAAGGTTAACATCTGAGACACAAATTTAGGAATTTACTAAAGGTTTATTCTATTCATGAAATTAAATAAACTGAACATCCTATTTAGAAAGAGGTCCAGTTATGAAAAAATAATTCCTTCAAGATTTAAACCAAAAAAAAATATTGCGTCTGGAGTAAAGAATTAGAAATAAACAACATATTTATAGATCATTGTAATTTCTTCCAGATTTACATCAAATACAAATGATTTCGTCAGGAACAATAGATATAAGTAAACATCATATTTATAGATTAGTTTTTAAAGAGACTTCTAGCTTAGTAAAATCCACTACTTAAAACTGATTCCTAAACCCTTCAATTAAGGAATCTACAGGAACCGCCACTGCCTCTCGTTTACTTCCTCTTGGCCTCGCAGAGGTAAGACGGCTCCTTCCAGGACGGCTCCGACTCAAACATGTACAAGCGATTAAATGCTCCAGAGGGCACGAGCAAGCCAGTGAGCCCATCGGGTAACGTGGAAGATGGGTGGAGGAGTTGTGCCACCTGCGATAGAGATCAAATTGGGTGAGTCAGACTAGTGTGTCGGTCCTGGAAAATTTTGTACTCTCTCTCTCTCTCTCTCTCTCTAAGTCTAAGGTCTTATTATAGGAAATATACACTCCCACCATTTTCTTTTCTCTATGCCTTAAAAAATCTCATCTCTCTCTCTCTCTCTCTCTCTCTCTCTCTCTCTCTCAGTCTACGATCTTATTATAGGAAATATACGCTCGCACATTTTCTCTTATGCCTTAAAATAATCACAATTCTCTCTCTCTCTCTCTCTCTCGGATTTTTTTTATCATAGGGAGAGACATTCCTCTGTATATTTCCCTCAAGACTTAAAATTATAACAATTCTCTCTCTCTCTCTCTCTCTCTCTCTCTCTCTCTCTCTCTCTCTCTCTCTCTCTCTCTCTTCTCTCTCTCTCTGAAACGCATAATAGACTTGACTCACACGTAAGACATGTTGCTGATGGGTGACCCGTCAATCCACTTCCATTGACCTTCGACCTTCTGAGAACCGATCCAGAATGTTAACCCTTTCATTCCTGGTGATAACAGTTATTTAATAACATCATCATAACCTGATATCTTAAGCGTACAAGTTAAAGGGGATTTCCATAAATAATGGAAGTAACAATAAATATTTTTTTAAGGAAAAGTAATTTCAAGTTTTCTTCTCAGCAAATTATTCAGTTCGGGGTTGCTGATGCAATGTCAGACTCCCGCGGTGATTTTGGCGTTTTACTACGGGCTGCTCTTAAGAGCAAGAGCCCGTGCTGGCATAAGGCCGGCTTAATCTCAAACAACAACAAGCGTCTTATATGCCTTTTTCTAATGCCAAGGTCAGTTAATTAAACGGACTGCCCAATGCCCGTATTTAGGGCGGACCTGCAGAAATTTATATATATATATATATATATATAATATATCTATATATATATATATATATATATATATATATATATGTATGTATGTATGTATGTATGTATATATAGGTTTGGAAGAAAAAATAAAAGAACTACTTCCCTCCCTAAGGGAGTGATCCAGTGACCTATTGAAGGGTGAAAATAGATTTCTCAGAGGAAAAAATAAAAAAAATTCAGCATAAGAATGTTGTGGTATTGCTTTTATAAATGCAAGGGATAAACACGAAATAATCAGCTAAAATTACGATGTATTGGAAAACTTTGCAAGCTTGAATTTCTCTGTCAACTGGATCTATAAGACTACTGGATGATGAAAGAATGAAGGCATTAATCCTTCAGACAAAAGAAATATATTTTTACTTTCACTCGCGAGATTTAAACGAAACAAAACAAAAATCTTGAAGCTAAAAACCTTTACAATTCTCGCTTCACTAGGATTAATAAAAAGAAATCAGAAATAGATTTTCCTTAAACTTAAAAAAAAACAAAAAAAACAATCAACCTCTACCTGGTAGGTTTTCAGCCATGTGAGAACAGAAGGTCTCCAGGAAAGGGACGTCAACGTATTTGCCATGGCGTCAGGGTTGTCCCTAGAGGTCACCCTCACCGAACATCGAAGTACAAAGGTTCACGCGCCCTGGTCCAGTTTTTGGCATTTTCTATCCTGGGGTCTAGATAGACGTCGGTGGCTATGAAGATACAACGGCCAACCAGTGGTGTGAAGTTGTCGGGGCAAGAAGCTTATGGAAAGAAGTTATTAGAAGTTATTATCATTGTTATTGTTATGTTTCGCTCGTCGGGCCAGCAAACTTGGAGGATAAACGATACTTGCTTACTCGACCAATGCATTTATATATATATATATATATATATATATATATATATATATATATATATATATATATATATAATATATATATATATTTATTTGTAAGTGTGTGTATGTATGTATTTATTTTTTTATCTATATATTTATACTCACACACTTCATTGGTATATAATGAAAAGATAGGGCTACTGAAACAGTCATATTTCACCTTCAAGACATAAACCGGTGTTGATGATCACACTAAATGAATAATAGAAAATTTCAGTATAGATTTCTTTTTTAAAAAAATCACCTGTGGATGACACCGTCGCCATGTCCACAGCTGGCGTCAGGAGGAGCACCAGCAGTGGTAAAGCGAAGAGAAGGGACTTCATGATGTTCATGGCTCCGTAGGTGTCCTGGTTACCTGGTAAGATCTCATCCACCTAATGATTGGGTGACACCGACTCCCTCTTTATATAATGCCACTTTCGTTCGCAAAGCTGCAAAAATATCACGTCATAAAAGGTAAGATCTGCGTCATTTCATTTCAGGGAAAACAAACGGTTCTGCTACCTGATAACCAATTCTTATTTTCCCAGATTTTATGCTCCCCGCTATATAATTTTACAACTTCTAAAGTCTTATAGTAAAATCTTTCTTACGACTCAGATGTTGCGCACCACTCCTATGTTTGCCTTCATTTTCTGACTTTCAAACTTTTTTCACCTTTTTTTGTTTTTTTCTTACACATTATCTCGTGTAGTTACGACCAACAAGAGAAATAAAATTATTTAGCTTTACCAAGCAAAACACTTTAGGTAGAAACTCTAATTTGCTTTATTAAATTTATTTCTTAAGGTTTTGCTTATTCCGATAAACCGAAGCATATAATATTATACACATTAGCCTAAAATATCTTCATGTTTCAGTTCATATTAATACGAATATTACTGCTCTGTAATGTACAACAAATATTAAAAACCATGCATAAGAATATCTTTCCTATTTTATCGCAGGTGCAAAGAATTTAAGTGTTGCCTTTCAGACCAGTTGGGAACCAAAAAGGTAATTACAGATATTGTATATTGGTGCAAAATTTGCACGTACATAAGGTACATTCATTAATTTATGATGTGCATTGCCGAAGAGTTTTATTAGTATGTGTCTACCTCGCTTTACATATATATATATATATATATATATATATATATATATATATATATATATATATATATATATATATATATATATATATATATACATATATATATATATATATATATATATATTATAATATATATATATATACACACACACACACACACACACATATATATATATATATATATATATATATTATATATATATATATATATATATATATATATATATATATGCCACGAAAGAAGATAAACGATGAAGTATAAGCGAGACTTTTCGACGTCCAAATGTCCTTTACTAAGCAGATGAACTGATATACATGAGGAAAAAGACAAAACAAGAAGATTCGTATAACTGACAGATAGGGAATATAAAGAGATTGGTACCTAGAATCCGACACACCTGGAAGATGAGTAACCTTCCCAAACAAGCATAAACAACGGGTGCAATTAAAAGTTTAAGACAATCATCTCAGATATAAGGACAAAACAATGAAAGGATTATAGGTGACAGCTATTCAGCACTTTGGTAAACAAAACCATATTCACAATACATAGTCACAATACATGTTAGACATACATTACAACGAAGATAACTCTAATGCAACTAATTTTTATTTAAGTCTGTAATTATATCTTTGAGGTCATTCTTAAACATGTTACAAATACAAGGGTCTAAATGAAAAAGGCCACGACTAACATTGAAATTACAATGAAAAGTAAGTTGTATTAAAGCAGATTCTAAAAGATTTCGTGATAAGACAGCTCTTGACCTTGCAATTACTGAACTACCAACCCAATTTATTCGGAGGTTGTTTTCACTTAAATGAATGAATATTGCATTAGATGTTTGCCCAGTTTTTACAGAATATTTATGCTGGCTTAGCCTTTCTTCTAGGCCCTTGCTAGACTGTCCGAGATATAATGAGAGACAATCCATACATGGAATTTTATATATTATGTTGTTGCTTTCTCTGGGGCCATTTTTTATTAACATTCCTTTTAGTGTGTTATTATAGGAAAAAAAACAAGGTAGACATTGAAAGCTTTTAACAATGATTTAATGGTTTCAAATCCGTTAAAATAAGGCAAACTAAGAATGTTCTTAGAATTTGCTTTCTGCGTGTTACTTACACTATAAACTTTCTGTGGGCTTTATTATAACAAATATCTAATATATGTGAAGGATAGCATAAATCTTTCCTTATTTTTCTTATGTATTCAATTTCTTGATCCAAATATTGGGGACTGACAATGCGCAATGCTCGTAAAAACATAGAAGAAAAAATTGATATTTTCATGTTAAGATGGTGGCCTGAGAAGACGTTTGGACGTCGAAAGGTTTCGCGGATACTCCGTCGTTTATTTTCCTTCGTGGCATATATCTTTATTTATGGATTTATCACGTTCCCAACTTTCGTGATTCAGTTATACCATACAATATATATATATATATATATATATATATATATAATATATATATATATATATATATATATAATCTATATATATATATATATACATATATATATAATTATACTACTATATATAATATACATGTGTGTGTGTGTGTGTATGAATTTATGATTTAGAACCGTAAAAATCTGCAAAATTCTAAAGATACGAAAATCCGTAAGTTGTGATTATCGTACGCGACCCAAAAAAATGGGAGATAAGCAATAACTTTTTACCTGTGGGTGAGCCAGTCGCCATCTCCCCTGGCAGTGCCAGAAATAGTACCAACATCGGCACTGCAAAAGAGAGGTGAATCTTCATGATCAAGAACTAGCTCCTGCTGTTCTGGTTACTTGGCAAAAACGTCATATCATCATTCAAGGAAAATGAAATGCTCTGCTATTTAGATTACAGATTTTACTGTCCTAATCTTATAGGAGATTATCCAACAGGCGCAATTGCCTTTGTCTTAATAGCGTTTTCGCGATCCCAGCCATAAAATTTACGAACCGTGAAAAGGTGGCATGAAATCTCCTGAGACGCAAAGTAGTGTGTTGGTTTAGCACCCAAACCACCTCTGCGTGTCCTGTTCATTTGCCTGAATTCTCTAATATTTGTATGTAGCTGTCATGAGTTATTTCATTAAAAATTTTTGACAACACTTATTCAGTTTTTTCCCTTTTCACACGTGGTCTTTTCATTATGGTAAGTTGAAATAAGCTAAAATCTCCAGCTGTTATGGAGCGTGGTTGCACTTTTGCAATTCTATTAAGTCATGATTTCAAGAATTTGTTCATTTCAATGGTGTTCATCCCAATAAAGGATATATCAACTATTCCGTCAATAAGAGTATCGATTTTATTCTACGTTACATAACAACTGTTATGTTAGGATAACACGGGAATTTTTAACACATGTCAAATATCGAATTTAAGGAATGATTCCGAAACTGGATATCACAACATATACTGATTTATGAGTATATAAATGCCAGCAGTATATATATAATATATAATATATATATATATATATATATATATATATATTATTATAATATATACATACTGCATCCCTTTTCAGCCACCCATCCTACAGCTCGCCACGTGACACAAGGACCGTAATAATAATTCATCCTCTGAACTGAACTTTATTCAGAAGTATTTCCACAATTTCATCATCAGATGACGTTGAACTTCACCGCGAAGGTAAAGTTTGGTTTTAATCCATCACATCGAAACCCGTGGAACAGCTGACAAAAAAATTTCCCTCTCTCTCATTTCTCGCAGCAGAATCTAGTTGCGAAACCTTATTGCCTTTTTTTTCTCTCTACCCATGGCAGAATAGCTGATTATCGAAGTGGCGTAAAGTCTATTAATGTGTAAGCGTCAGGTTTTAGAAATTCTATAGTTTCAGAAGCCCGTATTCTCGCCAGTCAGCAGAGTTCGGTCACGTGGGATGGTCTCGTGCGTCTCTCCTACCTGTGATTCTTTTTCATGATTAGATTATTTGTGGGAAAAGGGTGGAATATACTGTTACATTGTTCCTCATTTGGGTAAAGTTATTAATCTTGTTACTTTTCTCTTCTAAAGGGTCCACAATAATGAAAAGTGTTGCGAATCCGTGTATATTTTTTTTAAACTTTACAAAAAGTTTTCGAACCCTTCCCTGAAGATGAACCCAGGGAAGGGTTCGAAAGCTTTTTGTAAAGTTAAAAAAAAACATACACGGACTCGCAACACTTTTTATTATTGTGGACCCTTTAGAACTTATTAATATTATTCGGCTTGTGCCTTGTATGATAAGGCGCCCCTATGATGTAATGTTAGACTAGCGATAATCTTACGCTAGTCGGTTGGTATTGAACTTGCCATCTTCCAATGGATTTCCCCCGCAAGTGGAGTTCTGGGGGTTTGAGATCATTTACGAAGTCGGTTATTACTCTTAGTTTGGTTATTACGACGTTATTGTGTTAAACAACTCATGGAAGTGAGGAGGTTTCTTGCTTTAGAAAAACACTAAGTGTATAAAAAATTATATATTCTTCTGAAGTTTTACATGGTCAAGATCAGAGATTGTACAAGTCTTCTAATAACGATAGCTTGATCGCTTCTGCCAATGATGATGGCTAATCTATTCCTCTACATGATAAAGCTTAGGTAAAGAGGTGCAGGTCTTCTATGACGATAGCTAACTCTCTTCTGCAATGATGATGGCAATCCTATTCCTCTACATGATAAAGCTTAGGTAAAGAGGTACAGGTCTTCTAATGACGATAGCTAACTCTCTTCTGCCAATGATGCCGGTCAATCCTATTTCCTCTACATGATAAAGCTTAGGTAAAGAGGTACAGGTCTTCTAATGACGATAGTCTAACTCTCTTCTGCCTCTCTACCATCTCTGTTACAAGTTATGAAAGAACAGACAGTAGTTCGAACATATGAACATACTATCAGATGAGACACGCTACAGATCACGTAGGCCGTAGTTGTCTCAAAAGCAGGGAGCTTGGACTAATGTTTATAAACAATTGAATGACTACAGGTGACGGCATGTTATCTTAGCCTACATACTTATTGTATACGTCATCTTTAGCGTCTCTAGTCTGATCCCATTCCTGCAAGCAATCTTTTATATATATGGGACTAACATTCCATATTTTTATTATGTAAACACTTCACATCAGCTCGGTCAGCTCTTACCAAAACCAACACTGAATATTACTCAAACTTGACTTGCATTTGACTTATAGGAGTGTGATACAGACACTATGTGAATATATATATATATAAGTAAATAAAAATTCATGGTGTACATGAATTGATTCAAGTAATAAAATATAAAACAATGATATTGGTAAATAATAGTGATCACGTGATATTATAATGATACAGTTTTTCACTTCGTCTCATTAAGATACTTATGCTACAGAAAATACTAATGTACTCTGATAATCGCATAGAATGAAGATTAACATGATAAAAATCATATTTTAACTGATAAAAAAATTTCATATATTATGAATTGATAAAAATTATTATGTTTATGCTGATTGATTCGTTGATTTTTAGCTAAATGTTATATATCTGATTCATTAATTCATATAACTAACTGACAGATATGGTAAGATAAAAAGGTAAAGATTGATTATAGGCTACCTGATTTGTTTATACATATGTATATGGATTCATATAATTATGATTAATATATGTGCACTTTAAATAGATTCCTATTGCGTACACGCAAAGATATATTTAGATTCTGTTATTTATGATCATTTATATAAGAGATTCTATTGCGTACACGCAAAGATATATTTCGACTCTGTTATTTATGATCAATTATATATAGGATACATGATACTTTATATATATAGGATACATGACCGAGGTTATACTACTTCACATTTAACTAGCTTTCGAACAACTTTTCGTCCATTACACAGTTCCAGACAACCACCTATAGCCAATGAAACGGCCTTTTTCAATGGTTAAAACAAGGGGAAAATTTGCCTGGGCGGGTCCAACGTTCTATTTTGCGCTCATACTTATTCTCTGCATCCTAAGCTACACGATTACGTTCGCGATGAATAAAAAAACATCCCAGCACGAGTCCTTCGCCAGCAAAGTAGAGTTGAATATCCTTCGGGTCGTAATTGTCGGAAGTATGTCCCTTTTGTAGTCGAATTCCGACAGCCGCTGGAGCGTTCCGCATGAAAACGAGATTAACGACGAGATACGGTGTCGGTCGAAGAAGTCCATGATGGTGCTTATTCCTTTCACATTGTAGGCGGTTGTTACTCGACTGCCGTCGTCCGCAGCGACGAACGATTTGTTTGAAGTTGCGATGTGAAACTCTCGTACTGCAGGATACTGTAACCTAAGGTTCCATTAATCAGCCTGCAAAGTGAAATTCTACTTGTCACAAGGGCAAAGTAAATTCAGACGACATCCAAATACAGGGGAGGGGAGAGAGACCATTTAGACCAGACTTAACCCACCATGATTCGCTGATATTTTTGGAATTCAAAAGAGTCCGCTGTACAAACTTTTTTATCCATGGCATTAACAATGAGTGAACCTATCCAGGTCTATGATGACTGTAAAAATATCC